>NC_056725.1:245242319-245282319 GCF_019279795.1 Protopterus annectens | reverse complement strand
AACAAGAGATAAATGTCAGTCTCTACCTTGCTTATCATTAAACAAAAATAATGAGTGTTTTGACAGCAGTGATCAAAACATACCAGATGAAAGGAAAATCCAACATTAATCATGTGTATACATTTCCTTGTTCTTAACTGGGCAGAAATAAAAGTTAATTTCATAATTTCAGCAAAGCCCATATTCACTGCAGTTCAGTGAGCAAAATGGTAAATTTATGTTCTGTTATTTTTTTTTAATGTAAAGTTAAAGTACCGCCTAAGCTGTAAGAGTTAAGCATTACATGTTGTGAACTGCATAACTGGCATAGCTGACATGTAACATATTGTCTTCAAAGATCTGAGAAAAAAGTAGCAAGCTCATCACTTTATTGATGTCCCCATACTATCTCAATGTTGAAATGTTGTATGTTGCTGATAATAAAGAATGGCATGTTTATTAGGTGTGTAAGCCCTTCTTCCTGCTCTTTGAAGCACTCTATAAAGTTTGAGTCTAAATCTAAAGCCCAGCCAGTTTTGTGTTTACCTATCTAATGCAGGCCAGTCTGAAGAACAGGACTGTACCTATAGCAGTACAGTGATGGGGGGTGTGCTGCAATCCAGAGTCTGTCGCCCTTCAGATAAGATGTCAAACCATGGTCCTATCTGCTTGAATTGGTGGTAGCTGAGCTCACTTAGATGTAAAAGATCTCATGGTACTTATCAAAAAGAGTAGCAGAGGATGCTCAGTTTCCTGGTCCAATTTCCTTTAGTTGTATAAATATTATCTCAAGTCTCCTCTGGAAAGAGGCAACTAGACTGTGTGACTGACATAGTCAATTATGGGGAAAAAAAAGATGGGAAACTAAACCAACAGCCACCATCACATGCAGTCTGACAAACAGAGGACTTGCATGATGAACTATTTAGACAGGCAAATAAGTGCCTGTAGTCAGAGATGTGGTGTTTTGATATCGGCGACTAATGTACGTATAAAAAGAAAACATGCTGCACAGACATGCGTATTTCACTCAAAGTTGATTGACAAAGGAACAACTTCATTTTTATATTTAAGCATTTCCATTCAACTAATAATAATCGTACATATGTGTCTCATGTAATGCTGCAGTACTTATAAATTCATGAGGATCCAAGGGAAAGAAATTAAGTCTATGATTGCTTTTGTCAGGATTATACCCAGCGTTACTTGGAAGTCATCATACTCCACATAGCCACAATCTGCATGGCTTTGCTTCACTCTCTACTCTACCCCTTTCCTACCCACCCCCGCATAATTACATTCATACTAGGTGAAGCCACATCCATAATCTGCTCATCCAGTCATTACCATACACAGCACTTCATTGTCTCCCTTCTCCTTCCTCTTAATTAATCAACACCTCAAAACACATCTTCATTAATTTTCTCTTCAAGTACCTTTCAAAAGGTTATATTAATCAGTCTTACTCACATAAAATTTTACTTGTCTTACTTGGGGCTTCTCTACTGCACTTTTTCACACTTTATTTCAAAGCCTAAGTGGCAGATAGACTATCTAGCACTGCCATTCTCAGGTTTTTCTTCATAGCTTAAGTGATAGCACATTCCTGGTTCCACTACCTTTTTCTAATTCAGATCATTTGAGACAATTGCTATATGACTTTATATACTATATTCCCACTCCTCTTTCTCCTCCATTACTTAGCTTTATGTAATTACTTCCCCTTTTTCATCTTCTTATTCTAGGTGGCAGATAGGTTGCCTAATTTGCCCTTTCTCACATTATCCTTCAAAGCTTAAGTGGCAATTAGATTTCTCCAGCTACCTCTTCTTCTTGGAGGGAATTGAAATATCTGTTGTACTATCTTCTTAGTAATCTCCCCCTCCGCCACTGTTTTATTCAAAGCAGTTTCTTCCTCTTTGTTATTCCAACAATGCAATATATATTCCTTCTCTGCTCTCAGTCATATAGCCCATGTTGCAAATAAGCTAGCCGTCTAACTGTTTTCTTTCCCTCCACTGCGTCAAGAAGGGTTTTAATGTGCTGAGCATGGGTGGCAAATGAGCAACGTCCTCCTCTCCTGCAATCCAAGCTATTCTTAACAATTTAGGTTGGTGTTATTTACTGCTCACTCCTGCTTCCACTTATCTCTGTTTGCAAAACCTTTATACCTACACCCCTAAGTCATTCCTCGTTTTAAATAATCTCTACACTCTAAAGGCTTTTATCTCCTTTTCTGCAAAGTTCACATCCACTTTTTTGTGCATTTGATATATTCCACCGACATAGCACACCATGTTACCTGCAAGGCCTGGCTTTTTTACTTGTCTTTTATTCTCCTCACCCATATTCATCATATACATTACAGATGCTCTTTCAGTGCATATCCCCAGTGCATCTCTAGACTGCAGTATTCACATATTCTTCATCTCTCCTTCCTCCATTAATGAAGACTTTACGAAATCTCTATATTACATCACCAAAAAACAATACATATATCATATTTACCATTTACAAAACACTAAGACTCTATTAGATAAGCTTAAAGATCTGCTCAACAAACTCCATTATATGGTCTGTAAATTAATCCACTCTGGTGATATCAAACTCATTCCGGCACCACCTTCTCAATCTAGCCATTCCTCTTCCTCCATTAACATTACTCACAATAACAAACTACTAAAAGTTGCCTGCATCAATGCATGAGGCATTAACAACAAATGGTGAATTCTAGAAATTTGGCTTATACAAGAAGACCCATATATTATTGCCATGACATAAAACTAGACCAAGGACTACTTGTACCCTTGTACCCTTCCCACAACAATTACCATATAATTGTGAATAACAGATACGTTGTTAGAGCAGTTGGATGCACATTAAACAATGCACTAGCATTAAAATGATAGAAATTTAGGAAGCAAAGACTTCTGACAATAAAGTCCCAAACTGGGTTGCAGCCAATATCAACCATGGAGGACATACACATCTCCCCTTAGACTGAATTTATACTCCATCCCCTCCTCTGCTATACTCCCAAACTTTAGTCAGCATATTCCTCAATTTTGTTTACAAAATGTATATTATTACAAGGGACTCTAGCCTTAATGCATTAGGTCCAGTCAAGGGCCAGATCAACAAAATGTTGCAAATGCATAACCTTGTACAGCTAGATCAACAACCTACCAGGCCCAATATCCAAAAGGAGAGCCATTCAACTGTATATCATCAAAAACAAAATATTCAAATTTGTTCTACTGACTGAATAGTGTACACATCACTGCAAACTATTAAAACAAGTTAAATGGCTTCCCATAACTGAAAGAGCTCTCTTTGTCTTTGTGCTACATTAATCTTTAATCTTTCAGACTGGATATTGCCCAGCAGTGAAAAATGTACTACTAAATAGGGGTGTTAATTACCCATTGAGGTGCTCTAATACTCACTCTCTGAAGGGGAATGCTAGCCATGGGTTTCTCTAGAAAGGGCCCTGCCACATGGGACAACTTTCCTAGTGAGATAAGAAACAACAAATGCATACACTCCTTCAGAGCTGCACTAAATGAAAATTTACATAAGGAATCCTACCTATAATTACTTATGCCAAGCAAGTTCCTATTACATGATCGAAATTTTACAACTTCAAACACCATATGGTCGAACCCATATATTCGAAGATGTAAAACTTTACATACTTAAAAAAAAAAAGCAAAAAAGAAAAAACATACCTGACTGTTTTAAGCAGGGGGGAAAGCCTCCCTGCAACCCCCACATCCCCCGCTCTTTAAATATACCAACTCCAAGATCACACTACAGTGTAGTAAAGGGAAATCTTCCCTTTCCGCACTGTACTGCATTATAGTGCGGTCTCGGAGTTGGTATATTTAAAGAGCAGGGGGGTGTGCATCTCCCCACGTGGGGAGTGCAGGGGGGGTTGCCTCCCTGCTTAAAACAGTCAGGTACGTTTCTCTTTTTTTTCTTTCTTTTTTTTTTTAACATTTTTGAAGTTTTACAACTTCGAACATATGGGTTTGACCGTATGGTGTTTAAAGTTGTAAAACTTCAACAACGTAATAGGAACCCATATCAAGCAAGTTAAAACATTTCTTCTCATAGTGTACATCTTTTACCAATGTTATGCGCTTTATTTAATGTACTCGATTGTCTACTAGCTGAATGCTTTAGGTAATCATGAACTAATTCAAACTTTTCACCGACTATATAGTACTGCACTGTTAGACCTATTGCTAATACATACAATATACAACTGCTGTCTTTAAGCTTTTAATTCTTAATGCCTCTAACAACTGTATATTACATTGTTACGTCTGTGCTCATAATACTTAATATACACAGGTCATGACAGAAATGGGTCACCAGACCAGCTCAATTAACTAAAATTTCAAACCAACAAACAAACAAATAAATAAATAAATACATACATACATTATAACACTGAAACTTAATGCTAAATATTTTTTATGCTAACACAACTGTAGGGGGGATTAAACCCAAAGGCATCCTCACAATGTAAGAATAAAGCCATAACATGTTGATCCAATTGTCCATGAATAAAAGGAGATGCATGCACAGACATAGCACTGAACAATCACACTGATACCTTTGAGCTATGGCATTACTGACAGAAGTAGCACTCAGGTATGAAAGTTGCGCATTTGTTGAATGAAATCCTATTATGATTAATATTAATATCAAGGTATACACATCCTAGTTCTCTTCAGTCTTCCGTAGATCTGCCAATACACTTCAATATCTTCATGCATTATATACATAAAGAGAGCATGGTGCAAAATATGTGGATGGCATGCAGTGGCAGTTGAAATGTGCAATTAACATGTTATTTTAACAGTACATAGATGGTGCATTCATCCTTCCAATGGCTAAAGAGTTGGGGATTGTGGTATCTCATGTCACTGTAATGGTGATGGCACTGTTCCACCATGAGTAGGATGCAGTAGTATAGGTGACAGCCTGGGCTAGACTATTCCAGGCTTCAGTGTTATGCTAAGGCCCTTTTAGCCCTTTATATCCCTCTGGCATAAGCCCCCAATCTGCCATTTCTACAGATGAGCTAAAGAAATATATTTGTCTCCTCCTCACTTCACCTCTGTGCTCTAAAAGGAACAATATCCTCTGCTTCTCCAGCCAATGTCATACCTTGTAGAATCTCAGGGGTAAATGGCAAAGAATTGACATCCATATCAGGTTAGTGTCCCCATCTGCCATGCAATGGCAGGTATCGTGGAACATCTCATTTATGTGACAGATGTCATTCTCAGAAATTATATATATACTCTATTATTATGGTTCATAATGTCAGTTTAAGGTGTGAAACATGGCAGTCCTCAATGTCAGTGACTGCAGCTCAAGCAAAATTGTGACCCCATGTACAGATAGTTAAAAATGGCACGACCCTTCACCCCCACTGAAAGCACTGGCTGAGCATGCTTTCACTGCGTTGTCTGCAGGCATACATAGGTTCATAGGTTCATAGGTGTGTACTAGGCTAATGGCCTTGGAGCCTTTACAAGACTAGCCCATTAAAGTGCCCTGACACCGTGCCTCCCAACGTTAATTCCCAGTACCTCTATCAAGTAGAGTCACTGGAGTGATCCCTGGGGTGAACTTTCTATTTCCCATCTAATCATCAAGATTTCTCTTGAAGAGGGCCAGTGAGGTGCTCTGCTTGACATGTATGGAATGTCTATTCCAGAGCATGGGCAGTCACTGGGTTATGAACCTGTCTATCCACCATGTTCTGTTGATTGTGATAATGAGGTTGAGGTCTCTGGAGTATGTGGTGCAGAGGGATTGGGATTTCTTTAGATGTAGCATTTATAACAGAGCTGGGTGAAACATGGCTTTGTAAGTCAAGCAGAGATCGCCTCTTAGTAGACAATAAGAAACAGAATAGCTGGATTTTTTTAGTCTGTCTATGTAGGACATGTGTTTAAGGGGTCTATATTATAACATCGTAGTTCAAAAACTTCAAATGTTATAATATCAAACCCAGTAGAGCGAACGCTTGAAATAGCGAAGCTGCAGAACACCGAATACTTTCCTAGGGAAAGTATTCAGTGGGCCGTTTCTGCAGCTTCGCTATTTCCTTAACTGTGGAGCGAAGGTTATGGACCGGGTTAAGGTAAGTGTGCGAATAAAGGTAAGTGTGCAATTCGGTGTGGGTTAGTTAAGTTAGGGTTAGGGTGTGGGTCAGGCAAATGTGCGATTGTGTGGACGTGAGGGTTAGGGTAGGGTAGGTGAGTTAGGGTTAGGGAGCGGGTAAGGTGAGTGTGCAATAGTTAGGGAACTTAGGGTTAGGGTTGGGTTAAGGTAAGTGGGTAGCTAGTGGTGTATGTCTGGTTTAGTGTAGGGTTTCATAAAGTGTATGTGTGTGGATTATATATTTTGGTGTGCTTGAGTTGTGTGTATGTTTGTTGGAACAGCTAAAGACATGCGTCTGGAGCATTTCTCCCCGCGCCTCCGCTGAAAACAGGATCTGTGGAATCTAGTCGGACTTTCCCGGTCAACAAATGTTAAATAAAATAATAAAAAATAAAATAAAAATAAACAGCAAATTTTTTCCCTGGGAACAAATTCACTATTCTGACTGTTCAGTTTTCTGGTGTTTCGACTGAATGGGGTCGATATTATAACATTTGATGTTTTTAGACTCCGATGTTATAATATAGACCAGTGTTTAAGGCCTAGAATCCTCTTTGTGAGGTACTTTTGTGGCCTTTCCAGCTGTTACATGTGTCTAGTGAGGTACATGCCTAATGGGACATTTTACTCGATGATTGGCCTAATGAGGGAGAGATGATGATCTCTTTCTTCCTGGATGCAAAACCCTGTGTAATGAGGTGTGCCACATAGAAGGACTTTCTGACCACAGTGGCAATGTGGTGGTCGAAGGAAGGTTTGCTGTCAACCTGTGTCCCCAGATCTCTTATAATGCCTTCTGTGTTCAGTGGGCTCCCATCGATGCGGTAATTAGTAGGAACTGAGTTTTTCCCAAAGGGAATGATGATGCACTTTTTGGCATTCAGCTTAAGGCCATGGTTTCATGCATGTGCAAGGCATTGAACAGTATTTTGCACAGGGTTTACCAGGAGTGCTCATCATACAAATTGAGTGAATCAGAAAAATAATGAATTGAGCCCTAATTAGCATAATCATGGTGACAGACAGGTGAATCGACATGATACAAGTGTGATGAGAAGTACAGCACCTCATCATGCAATAGAAGAAGACACTGCTGCAAGAATTTGATTTCTGCCAAGGGTGATTTTGGGCAACATTTTCTTCAGCCTAATATAACTGTACATATAAGGTAAATGATACTTTATATAAATTCATATTTTTATACTACAAGTGTTTTAAACTACTGTTTAACCTACTGCTTATAAGAAATATCAGTTTATCAGTAATTTTAAATGTGTTGGCCAAATGGTACTGGGGGAGATTGCAAGGGTATAACAATAAGTAGCCTGTAAGATTGTTAAGCTGAATGAGAGATACAGCCCTGTGTTCATACTCAGAGTATTGTTCATAGGTTCATAGGTTCATAGGTTGGTACTAGGCTATCAGCCCTAGGGCCTATACAAGCCTAGCCATAACAATTCCCTGGCTATTTCTTCCCACATTATTTACTTTCCTGGACCCCTGTCTAGCAGGGTGACTGACGTGATCCCTGGGGTGAATTTCCTTTCTCCCATCCAGTCGTCAAGGTTCCTCTTGAAGAGGTCCAAAGAGGCACTCTGCTTGACATGTATGGGCAATCTATTCCAGAGTCTGGGGAGTCTCTGGGTCAGGAACCTATCCCTCCAGCATGTTTTGTTTATTGTGATGACAAGGTTTAGATCCCTGGAGCGTGTAGCTCTGAGGGATTGGGATTTCTTTAAGTGTAGCATGTCCAACAGCTCTGGGTTTGACATGGCCTTGTATGTTAAGCAGAGATCACCTCTGAGTAGACGATATGTGACAGAGTATAGCTGGAGTTTTTTAAGGCGGTCAGCATAGGGCATCTGCTTTAGGCCTGTGATTCTTTTAGTGAGGTATTTCTGAGGCCTTTCCAGTTGTTGCAGATGTCTTGAGAGGTACATACCAAATGGGGCGTTGTATTCTATAATGGGTCTAATGAGGGATGAGTACAGTGGGACAATGACCTCCTTTTTCTGGATGAAAAGCCCTTGTGATGAGGTGTGCCACATAGAAGGATTTCCTGACTGTTGTGGCGATGTGGTTATCGAAGGTGAGACCACTGTCCACCTGTGTCCCTAAGTCTCTTATCACACTTTCTGTGTTTAGTGTACTGCCACCTATATGGTAATTCATGGATACATGTTTTTTCCCAAAGGGGATAACAATACATTTCTTGGCATTGAGCTTGAGCCCATGGCTCTGGCACCAATCATCTGTTTCTGTAAGGCCCTTTTGTAGAGTATCCACATCATTTGGGGATTCAATAATGGCTCCCAGTTTGCAGTCATCTGCAAACTTTGTTAGCCAGAGTCCCTTAGTGTTAACCTGTACTTCAGAGAAGTAGATGCCAAACAAGAGCAGCTCCAGGACTGAACCCTGAGGTACTCCACTTGTCACTTGTCTGGAGCTGGATTTGGAGTCGGCTACTTTTACAGTGTGGGTTCTATCAGTAAGCCATTTAGTGACATAGGGATTAATGCCCAACTTAGTAAGTTTATCTATGATTCCAGAGTGGGGGATGATGTCAAAGGCCTTGGCAAGGTCTAGATAGGCTGTGTGGACCACCTTACCCTTGTCCATGGCTCTGGAGACTGATTAAAAGAAGTCAATCAGGTTCAGGAGACAAGATCGGCCCTTCACAAACCCAAACTGGATGGGGTCCAGTGTTTGAAGGTTGCCAATGTCTTTGTTTATAAGTTCCATGATAATACGCTCCATGGCCTTGCAGATAAAGCTTGTCAGACTGATGGGACGGCAGTTTCCGGGATCCAAGGTGGATCCCCGCTTGTGGATTGGAATAACTGTAGCTCTGCGCCACTCAGTGGGCACGAAACCTGAGGTGAGTCTATGATTAAACATGACACTTAGGTGAGGTGCCAGTTCATATTGTAGTTCATGTAGTACACAGCCCGGGATGTCATCTGGTCCCATGTATGCTGTATTCTTGGCTTTAGAGAGTGCGTTTTGTACCTGTGTGGCCATTATTACTGGAATTTGGCAATCTTCCGGTATTGAGATGGGCCATTTAGGGGGTGATAGGGGGGTGAAGTTGGCACTGAATCGATCTGCCAGGATATTGGCAATATCCTTCGGATCAGTATATTTAATGCCATTCTGTTTTAGCTCAGAGCAGATCTGAGCATTGCCATTTAGATTCTTGACATAGTTATAGAATGCTTTGTGGTTGTCTTTGGAATCTTTGGCAATTTTATTTTGTAACTAGCTTTGGAGGATTTTATGAGGCATCTCAGTTTCTTACTGAGGCTAGTAAGGGAGTTTTTTGCATCCTGGGATTTTCCTCTTTTCTGCAAAAGTTTCTTCCTTTTGTTGTAAAGTTTGTTTATGGCAGGGGACCACCAGATTGGCTTCCTTTTTTTGGATGAGAGCATTTTGGTTCTATTTGGGATGGCACGATTCATGCATGAGTGGATGTGCTCGTACAGTGCCTTAGTGTAGGATTCAGCAGTTGAACTTTCAGTTCCCGCCTGCATGGGTGTCATGAAGTTTGTTGCTTCTGACTTGAGTAGCATGAAGTCGGCTTTGGAGAAGCTTTTTATGGTGGTTTCTATACTGGGGGATGGGGGTGGGATGTGGATGTTAAGGGTGATTAGCTTATGGTCAGACCTGACTAACGAGGGGGTGACCATATGTATGGAGCATTGATTTCCTATGTTGGTAATGACCAGGTCTAGGATATTGGAGCCCCTGGTGGGACTATGGATTAGTTGATCCAGGGCATTGGAATTTATGAATTCCAAGAACCGTTGCGCAAAGGTGTTGGGACATGAGTAGTTTTCCCAGTTAATGGCAGGGTAGTTAAAATCACCCAGTATTAGGGTGTTTGGTTCTATCTTAATATTTTCCAGTATGTTTAGAAAGGTGTAGTGAGAATCTTGGGTATGGTGGGGGATCAGTAGGAAGCTACAATTTGGATTGCAGTCTTACCTAGTGTTAGTTGCACTTGGAGAATTTCAGACACATTGTGTTGGCCAACTAGCCTGGTGGTGTGAATATCCTTGGTGAATATTGACACTCCTCCACCTTTAGTGTTTCGGTCCTGGTTTGGTGGCCGAAAAGTGTGGTAAGAGTTGTAGCCTGGTATTGCAGGGGTGCTCTCTGGAGCCTTGAACCAGGTCTCAGTTACTGCACAGATATCGATGTTCTCCATTTTTAGGAGTGCCTCGAGAGAGTGCATTTTGAGGTTTAGACTTCTAGCATTGAGTAGCATTACCTTCAGATCTTGCATGCTTGTACCTGTTATGGTGGTGGTTTTGTCCTTTGAAGTTTGCCTAAAAAAGGCACTATAGGGGTGGCAAGAGCCTTAGCCAGTAACCTGAATCCCAGGGGCGACAGGTGCAGACCATCTCTGGCAAAGCATCGTGGTCTGTCAATCATGTCATCCCAGGCAGACAGATACTGGATCCCCTTTGAATGACACCATAAGCTTAGCCAATTGTTGAAGTCAATCATTTTATCCTTATATTGTGGTATCATTCTGGGTGAAGGCAGGATGCTACTCAGGGCTTGGGTCATACCTGCCTGGGCCACATGATCTGAGAGCTCTTCCATGTCTCTTTTCATGTAGTCCAGGGAGGTATGTCTCAAGTCATTCACTCCAACATGGACAATGACAGAGTCATATTTGTACTTGTTGTGGAGTGACTTGAGTGCATGTGTTATGTGGCGGATCCTGGCACCCGACAGGCAGCTGACTGTAATTTTCTCCTTATTCAACCTGGTGAGAGGGACATCAGTGTGCCGGACTATAGAGTCACCTATGACTAAAGTGTTAGGTACATTGTCTTGCCTTAGGGGCTGTTGCTGGGTGGCACACTGGTGTTGTGAACTATGTGACACATTGGTTGTGATTGGTGTTTGTTTGCGTTTCAGCTTCAGAGGTCTTTGTTGCTTGGGCAGGTTACAGTTAAAGGCCTCTGCATATGTGGATTTAGTGTTGCTATATGTGGGTGTTGGTGGTGCGGGTTTAGAAGGGCTATGTGTTGCTTGAGGTGTAGTGTGGGTGTTAACCTTCTCCTCTTGACTGTTTAGCACAATCTTGGGTGGAGAGAGCTTTGCTTCCATTTTGGCTATGTAAGTGCATCTCTCACAGGTTGTAGTGTTGGGTGGTAGGAGGAGAGGGTTGTCTGTGTACATGAGGCAATTGCTGCATTGCCCCAGTATGCCCAGATTCACCAGGTGGACAGGAGAAATCACCGGAAGCTGACCCTTGGACATGCCTGGTTTGGGGCTTTTTTTTTTCTTTGTAAAGTATAGGAGCTGTTTCCTTAGCAAGGTACTTTGCAATTATAGGCTGTTTAGTGCCTACTATTAATTTCTCCTTGTTAACAAGGAGAGTTCAGTGTTTGTATGAGTTTAAGGCTTCCTAGTGCTTTCCAGCAGGTATTAGAGAAAGTGCTAGTCACAGGGATGCTTAAAGGTAAGATTGAAAAAAATGCACTCTGCAGTGTGCACTAGAGAAGTTAGATGTGAAAGTAGGTAACTTGAGTTTTACCTGTTTAAAAAGTTAAGGTTTAGTGGAGAGTTACTATTTTTAAAACAGCAAGATGGATTGAAAGGGGTGGTCACTTTTGTATTTTGGTACTATGAAATATTGTAGGATGGCCAATAAATTTAAATAATTGAAGGGGTGGGATTTCAAAAATGATGATTTTGTGATTACTCACATAAGCCAGTGAAAGTAGAGAGAAATGAGATATATGGTCAGATTAACATAAGAGGTGGGCAACTAGAAAGACAGTGGTATTTAACAAGACAACTTAAATGGGTCAGAGGGCAGGAAAAAATTCTACCTGACTCAGAACAGAGAGAGCTGTGGTCTCTTTTGAAGTTTTAATATGCTATTAAAACAGAATGCAAGCAAAACACAAGGTAAAGAAAACAAACTACAGTATTCAAAATATAGAAAGGCAATACAGTAATACAAAAAATAAAAGCAAACTAACCTTTCCTTCACAGCAAAGTGTAGCAGAGTGCTGTATACCTTGCACACATGTAATTAGCTGCAGTATTTGTAGCATTTCTACTGTAATGGCATTATGTCCTGGGTCAGTTGCAAATCTGTCATTGTTTTTTGGGGGATATGTGGTCAGTAAACGTAGATGTCTGACATTTACTTATCTGTCATGCATGTTATATAGTTTAGGAGGTGAGTAGTAGTTGTAGAATTGTAAGGGACATGCAGGAACAACGTTGTTAATTCCACTGTTTTTGTTACCAACAGAACAACACCTAAAACAGTATAACCAGAGAAAAATGACTGCATCTCCTGGGCAATCAACATCTGCCTGTAATCCCAAAGTCTCTGTTTCTGAGAGTGAGGTGATACTCCATGCTCACCATCATAGTGGCCAGTGGTTGTTTGATGACCGTGCAGCCAACCAACCCTACAGTGACCATGTCTGGGCAGAGGTTGTCACAGATGGGAATGCAGTGTATGGGCAGAAAAACAAGTTCAAAATAGTCTACCACAGGGCAAAAATATAATCTGTGGTGCCACTCACAGGGCAAATCTGTGCCATGGGAACATGGTGCAACAGTTGGGGGAATGTCACTGAGTGAACCCCTTCTTACAGAAATAGAGGGATTCCTGGCCTCTTTTAAATGGAGTTCCTCATCCAGAGTATCCTACAGTGCAGTTTTGTTTGTTGAGGCAGAACTGGAAAGGCCCCAGAGAGTGCTTACTGTGGATACCCAAGGTATATAATCCTGTTTCAGTGTTTCCATGTCTGCAGCTGTCCTCTTTACACTTTAGTCAGTACAAAACTTCAATAACTATGTCTGACTTATGGTATTCAGGTACACAGGGGATTCAGCAACCATCACCATCTGCACAAGTTATGGTAGTGGGTATTAGTTTTCATGATGTTTATAGTTGTAAAATTCTCAACTACATGTCTAGTTGTGGTGCTGGCTCATACTTACATTAGATATTTTGTGATTTGGTAAATTTACAGGTGATTCTTTATCACTGTGGAACTGCCCCTGTCTAATGTTGGAGGATCTGTAGCTACTGATGATGATTGTGAGTATGAGATGGTACAGTCAGGGGGGTACAAAATGTGGTTTCACACAGGATGTGTGACTGCTGTATCTACAACACAGACCATAACACAGTTTCTATGTATGTATGTGGATACCTAGGCTTTCCAGGCATCAGCGAGAAGACAGTTGATGATGCTATAAATCAGGGAAGTGTGCTGGCCCCTGTGAACATATGTCAAATCTGTCCCTACCACCCAGAAAGCAGAGAGATCTACACAAGGACTTTGGTAATGTTACTCACTGCAGACAGGATTACAGCCCTCCCTCCATGGTTGTTGTGTCTGTGGCCACAACCCAACATATATGTAGGGCCATCATGGCAGCACAGACTAGGCCACCATAGCAATACTGTGATTCCTCTGACAAACTAAATCACACATTGGAGTATGCAATGTTTTGCAGGGGAAAGGGGCTAACCTCAAAGCCAGTCAACTGCTATAGCCACAGATGTTTCCTGATGGGGCTGTGGATGTGCAAAATCCCACTCCTGCAGTGCTAACACTTCCACTGCAACATCTGCTCTGGAACTGTCTTCTCCTAGGAGACACCATCTGATTGGTCATTGCTCTCATCATGCTGGCATATCTCCATCGGCTGAGGTCATGCAGAACACCAGCATCTACCCAGTGTAGTGATAAATCCAGTCTGGCAGAGCAAGATCTCATGTGTGGGGGAATGCACAGGATAATGAACTCTCTATCATGCATGTCCTGGATCTGTTCAGCAGGCTGAGAAACACTGCTGCATCAACTGCCAAGGCTGTATCCCTGCAGACCCACACTCACACCACCACAGCTTCCAGTATATCACACACAAGTACTGACGCCAAGCCTTCTTAATATTAAACCCATACCAGTTCTGACCATTCTACTTACACTTCCCTGTAAAAGACATGCACTCCTGTACTCTCTTCTCCACCTCTGTAAATGATAATAACCATGGCCTGCCCTTTGTACATTGCTATTTTGGCTGCCTAAATGTAATGCACAGGGCGATCA
The DNA here is from genome assembly GCF_019279795.1 of Protopterus annectens. Lineage (NCBI taxonomy): Eukaryota > Metazoa > Chordata > Ceratodontiformes > Protopteridae > Protopterus > Protopterus annectens. The sequence goes on along the minus strand of NC_056725.1, from coordinate 245,268,058 downwards.
GCCTATGCATGGGTAAGCACAGCCTAGTGTTGGTTTTGCATGCATCATTTTTAATGTAGCATGTTTGCTTAACTCTTGTGTAATCCACAGCCACTTTACTAGTGCCATGGCATACTGTGCCTATCGCCATCTGACATGGTCATCTACTGCTACTTGCTCCTTGTCTGACTCCTCATGTGACTCAGCCTCTGCTGCTTACTGTGCTTGGAACTACTGAGGCCACCCTGCTGTAACTGCTTCCTAAGTGCAATACTGTGTAACACTGCACTAGTGGTCAGTATTTTGGCACTTGCGGCAGGGTCATACTGCAGGGCACCATAAGATGAATCCACTCAGAGAAAGCATGCCTTCAGCAGCCCAAATACAATATTTCTGGTTTGCAATAGTGTGCAATTGTACCCATGGTCTGTTATCAGAGATGTTGTTTATCATCAGCTTTCGGTGTAAGAAGCTGGGCATGATGTCTAACATACTGTGATGTGTTGCCTTATCATTTATAACTATGACCATACTGGATGGAAATTTGGGACCTCACTTAAGGCTGAAATGCCACCAAGGGTTTTCAGTTATATACAGCCATAAACACTTCAATGCCACAGTGAGGTAGGTATTTGGTACTAATGCCAATATGAGACAAGCAAGAGTGCCAGAGGAGCTACAAATTCCTTAATGCAGAAGCATATTGTAGACTTATCTTCCTCTACTGTCTGCCTAGTTATTATGGAACTTCTATGCAAAAAGTGAAGACTTTCTCATAAATGTAGTGCTGGAGCACACAAGGTAAATATCTTGGACTACATCAGTGCCTGGGTTGGTGATGGGTCATGTGAACTTGCCTTGGATCTACTTCAGGTTATGGAGGGATTATACTTCACTGATGTGATCTGCTGTGTGTGCCACTCTTAAAATACCCACTGGACTTAATATTTCACCTGAATGTTGTCTCCTCTGAAACTATGGTAAAACTAGTCTCACATTTAATTACCATCTTTATTTTACTTTTCTTATTTATTTAGCATTTGTTGAATTGGTAGGTGAGCTGATCTATTCAGTCACAATCAGATAAAATGGAAATAAATTATGCAATTATTAAATTATGAGTTTTGCACAGTAAATGAATTAAACAAATTTTCAGAGAATATTTTTAATTACAGCACTGAGTCAAGATAGAGGATGTTAAAATTATTAAATTCAAAAAGCTTAAGGGGCCGAGACAGATGTCTGTTCATGGACTAAAAATGATTTAGTGAAGGTCTGTGGACTAAAATATATCTAAAGAAAGCAGAACAGGGTTAGGAGTTGCTGATGGAAAAAGATAACAGTATTTTTATGACCTGACAAAGCGTTTACCATCTAAAGATTCAAACAGATGGTTTTGGAGAGTTAATTTTAAATGTTTTAATGTATAGACATCTTATAATGCCAGGAGAGATGTGAGATCCACATGGTGAGAGCAGTTTTGTGGAAGGCTGCCTTTGTGACAGATGGAGTAAAAAAGAAAGTCTGAATACATCAACGTTCTTCAGTTATTAGAGTGTGAAGACTATGGACAAGTTAAACTATACTTAACAGGTGGGCATGGAAAGCAGTCATTTACAAAGTGCAGTTTGAATACAGTTGCAGCAAAGAGGGAGGTTCATCTTTGGTCAGACGAGTCAATATGTAAGGTAGAATTACTCAAAGAATCAAAGATATTGACTGTTGAGGTGGAGAACAGATGCCAAGGTTTGCAGTCACCACTGATTTTGCTGGTGAAATTAGCACTTTGTTGTGGGACTTAACCTACCCACTTCTCATTTTCATTGGAAGTAAAGTATTAGAGTTTTCAGCAGCGCTGACAGATGTGACTGTAGAATCTGATAAATCAGTTACTGATCAGGTATCTGCAGTTATCAGCTCATCTTCTTTCCATGTTTAATATATTAAAGGTATCGATCAATTGCTGTCATCAGCAGATTTACAGCCATTATTCACACACTAGTAGTGTTTCACTACAGTGATCTTTCCTGTTGGCTCTTACATACAGGTCATTCCCAAATTAGCTGTTCCAGAATTCTGCACAAAGGTCTTGAACTATATTTTCTAGGTTCTGTCATCTAACTCCTAGACTGTGACATTTGGGCTGGCTTTTGGTGGCAACTAAGTCTGTTTGAATGATTCTTCTGCCTACTTACTTAACTCTACATAGTTAGTTAGTTAGTCAGTTAGTCAGTTAGTTAATTAGTTAGTTAATTTATTTTTGCGATCTTTCCAAGACCTCACCCATTGGCTCTTATTCCTATACTCAGTCAGCCTATTTATTCCATGGGGCAGGACATCCCATGGGCTATATGAGAGTCCTACAGCCCTCTTACCACATATAGTAATATTTGCCTAATGACAAGAGCTGGGTGTAAGGGAGCAAGTAAGCTTGCTGGACCTGAAATAGGGCCTACTACTGACATCCAGTGGAGTACTCCTATCCCTCTAGGCATCACTGCATGATCGCAGACTGCTCAATGCAGCTGGGAACATGTATTGTACATATACATTAATGCTGCATTGGCTCTCAGGCTTGTACTACCGTAGTGGAAACCTCAGTCCTCCTAGTAAGTGTCACCCAAGTGGTGAGTCAGAGACAGCTCACTCTCACAAGGAGTCAATATGTAAGGTAGAATTACTCAAAGAATCAAAGATATTGACTGTTGAGGTGGAGAACAGATGCCAAGGTTTGCAGTAACCACTGATTTTGCTGGTGAAATTAGTCCCATCTTCCCCACCAGCTCCATCAAGCAGCCAAGCTGCAAACTTGTCATCTGTGACATAGTCAAGGCTTTATACAGCTATACTGCCAAAACTGGCAGGGTCACACCAGTTTGGAAGATATGTTAGTACCCTATGTCCCAGTTAACCCACTTAGGAAGGTGATAGTTCTTCTCAGAAACAAAGTCAGTAATTCTAAAGTGGTTCTGTCTTACTGACTAAATGAGTGTTTTTAACACTATGTATGTTTTTACAGTGAATGTTATTTTTGTGTTTTTAAACTGCAGTGTTTAGGCGTTACACTATTTAAGACAATTGAAATAAAATACAGTAAATATACAGAAAGATGCTATGTGATGAAAGGAGGACTGAGTTAAAGACAGATTGCACTTAGGAATGATAGAGTGGGTGCCAGAATATGGCAGAAGCACAGTGGCTGCACTGATGTCATGTCATTTAGTGACTGAATGAGTGGCTAAATTTAGGTGAAATGCATAACATAAGCAATAGGAAGATCTGAAGTATTAAGGATCTAGTGATTTAGTGAGTGAACATGGGCTTAAAGGAAGATGTAATGTTACAGGGGGTTCTATATAGTTAGTGATGCGCCTGGGGTGGGCGTGGGGTTAAGAATGCAATATGCAGTTCTCAGTGTTTCTAGCAATAGCTGAAGGCATTAAGACACAGTAAACAAATAATGGAAGGCTTTGTGACTTGTTGAATAGAAAGTGCTTCACTAGAGGACTACAGGATGAAATAACTGTGTTCCTTCCTGTGTGGTTCTGCTGGAAAATATTTCAAATATTACAAAGTTTCAACTTTAAAGCAATATTTTGGGAGACAATGTGCAGCCATGCCCAACAGCCAAAAACAGGGTACAATTGTGAACCGTTATATAAACTACTAACAGCTTCCAAGAAATATATTCAACCGTGAAATAATATTCTGAAACCCTGCAACCATAAACTATACCTGGTAAAAATAGTAAACTGCATCATTTTTGTAATTCCTGTAGCATTGCTGACTATGTGCTGTCATTCTTCTCATAGCTTACATACAAAATCATCATTAGCATTAAATATTCCATGGAGCAGCGATAACCAGAGCCTGCAGCAAAACAAACCATACTGAAAGCAGCAAGGGCATGAATCCATACGTTTCACAGCTGAACTCTGAACAACATTAGTCGTAATTCAACACATAAACACATGCCCTGTAAACTAATTTAAGTCACAGTGTTATGGCAATTTTTGGTTGAAAGACTCTCAGCTAGTCCCCCAAGCACGCACTTTCTGTTGATGCACAAAAGGCTTTTGACAGTGTCAACCTAAATTTTCTTTTCAAGACTTTGAAACGGTTTGCTCTTCCTGAATAATTTATTGCTATGATCAGAGTTCTTTATAACAAAGCTACTACTAAGTTATACATAAACAGAAAAAAAATCAAACCCTATTCCAAACGTAAATGGAGCAAGACAGGGATGCCAGCTTTCTCCTTATCTATTCAACATTTATTTAGAGGCCCTCCTCCTTAAATTGAGCCAAAAAACATTCCACCACTCTGTATACATTTCTAAACTCCAAATTAAGTACACAGCATTTGCTGATGATCTTAACATCTACTTTGAGTTTCCATCCACAGACTTGGAAAAGATTTTAAGCACCACAGATGTGTTCTCAGCTATATCAAACTATTCCATGAATCCAAGTAAATCAAAACTATTTCCATTAAACAGGACACAATGAGTTTTTCATTCGAGAAACAAAAACAAAAATTAAAGTAGATTATTCACTCAAGTACCTAGGCATCACCTTCACCCATCCCCATCAGGAAATAATAAAAAAATATCTTTATAAAGTATGGTCAAAAGTTACAGAAGATCTAGACAGATGGAAAAAATCTAAACCTTTCTTTTCTTTCCAAGACAGCAATCATAAAAATGAATATCCTCCCCAAGATTCTGTTTCATTTCAATGCCATCAGTCAAAACATTCCAAATAGATTTTTCTCTAAGATGACAACAACATTGCGCAAATTTATCTGACATCCTAAGAACACCAGAATTAGTTATAACAGATTATCTCTGCCCAAGGAGAAAGGTGGTCTGAACCTTCCTGACTTCCAGACATATTACCTTATTATCAATGCCAGTCATATAATACATTTAGTTAATTAACTCTCTGATACTTCATGGCACCCTCTTTGGATAAATATCTATTACCAACACCTCCTCCTCCAACATAAATCCAAAAGCTATATCTTTTCTAAATAACAAAACTCTAAAAGACTTCAAAATACATCCTATTTTAATCAATAATATGGTTTGTTTCCAAAAGCTCATAACGTCCTTGAACTTCAAGAACTCTTTAATTATGGTTCAACCAATACATATGAACCCCAATATCAGAATTAATAACAATATGATAAATCTTAACAATTACCCAAACATAAAGAAGTGTTCAGTCTGGGATTTTTATCAAATCAAGGATCTGCCATTGAGTTCTATTGTAGACTCCCTCACAGCAAGTAAAAAATACCGTATAATTATTAAGCAAATATTATATCTAGTAACTGTAATGACATCAGATATTAACGTAACTACACAAGACTACCATCAGTATCAACAAATCACAACCCTTCTTTTATTGAGGACTAATATGTTATCAAAAACTTATAGACTAAATACTCAAATCAAATTCAAGGACGTAATCCTATATTCTAATTATTGGGAGTGCCATAATAATAATTTAACTACTGAACAAAAACTAGAAGCACTTGACATAACCATAAAACTAACTTCTTTTAAAAATTAATTTATACTCAATTTATGATTAACAACAATGCTTATCACACACCACTTTTTCTGAGCAAAATAAATCCTAATACACCACCTTTCTGTCCTACTTGCTCTAACTCAGTAGCAGACACTCTCCATATATTCTGGTCTTGTAAAAATATATACAAACTATAGTGCCCTTTAAGAGCAAAATTAGAGAAAACAGGTTATATGAAAAATACCCTCTCATGGGAAATGGCAATATTAAACATCTTCCCCAGCTCATATACATTTGAGTCTAAACATATTATTGTAATGATGTGCACCACACTGAAATCCTATATAGCCCTCAATTGGCTTGACAGATCAAAGACTTCTTGTGCAGAATTTAAATCTATAGCTACCAAATAGGTCCTAGCAAATAAACTAAAAACAGCAAGTCACAAGAAGTTAACTTATTTCCAGAAATACTGGAAAAGACTTTTAGAGGTGCTTAGCTAAAATCTTACTATATTAGCTTAAGCAAGTTTATATTTCTTCTTTACTCCCCATTAAATAATGATTTCCCTATACAGCTCTATACAAAGTATACTATCAGACTCTTTGCAAGAGGAATATGTCATGTACACTTGGTTTATCAAATTGTCATCTAGTATATCAGCAAAATATCAAATACTACCACATGAGAAAACTATCAACATTATATTTTACACAACATCCTACATGAGTGACAACCCAGTGCAAATACTTTAAATAGTTGCCTAGATAGGCTCAGGTATATGAGTACACCTCCTCCCCCTGCCAAATTAGAAATGTTTAATGATATATTATCATTATCAACATTTAGTTCTCAAACAATATGTCTGAATTCCAAGTCATATTCAACACTATAAAGCATACTCACTTCTCGTTAATGCCTATCACAATTAAAAGCTGGTCTGTTTTTGTCTTTCTTTTTTATTATATGAGTCTTTCTATATTGTGAAGATTAATCATCTCATATACCTTGTAACTTTTCTGTGTTTGTTGTTATTAGTTTCTCAATTCATTGCAATTACATTGATATGTTTATTGTCAACTTGTACTGAACTGTTCACTGTATTTAAAGGAAATTGTAATAAAAATCATAATTGAAAAAAAAAAGACTCTCAGCTGAGCTGTTTGGGAGAGAAGTATTGTAACATTGCATCAGCAGATATGTTCCTTATTAATGCATTTCAGAGCAATAACAATCCAGCAGTGTAGCTGTCCCATTTACTCTCAGGAATGTTGTAGTCCACATTCATTAATCAGTGCTGGACAGCCACACATCTTATAAGCCACTATCAATGAATGAATACAAGATCTAAACAAATGTCGAAAATAACTGTATTTCCTGACATAAGGTGCTGCATAAGATGACTGTGGAGAAAATTCTATAACAGCAAAAGGGTGCAAAAGTGATAATCCAACTAGTAATCCAAACAAATCACTTCGTAGCCAATATCCTGCAACCTTAAAACACCAATATTATTAACCAAGTTCACTAACTTGGTTAATAATATTGGTGTTTTAAGGTTGGAGGATATTGGCTACGAAGTGATTTGTTTGGATTACTAGTTGGAGAAAATTCTATAATACAGCAGTCATTCTTGTGTTTATAGTTTTCAAGACATCTCTTTCTGGTTTCTGAATAGAAAGTAAATGATGAATGAATTCAAGCATAATCAATGGGAAGGGTAAACAATGCTGATATGTGGGGAAGGATGAAACACTACCAAAAGTCACAGGACTGGGCTTTCCAATGTATACATTTTTTGATGTATGTACATCTAAAACATGTAATACAGTGACTGCATCAGAAAAACAATGGAGTTGTAAAGATGGATAGATAGATAGCTAGACAGAGGGGCAGGTAGACAGACACATAGCTCCCTAACTAATAATCAAGTTATTCTTATTCAAGCCAAGCCAAGTCACACCGCATACCTCTCAACTGTCCAGATTTTCGCAGAATGGATAGATTATTGTGTCATATTTTTGGTCTAGTCCTCATAAAATTTTGCAATTTTCTAGATTTTTGTGGCAAATCAGTGAGGACTGAACTTACTAAATAATGACAGGCAATTGAGTTTCAGACTTTATATCCCTCAGAAAATACAAGGTAACACAAGACTTTTATTCTAGCTTATAAGAGCAATATTTACAGTTTCTCCCTATTTTGGGGGCTTTGTCCACCATTATTTTTGGATTTGTCCAGATTTTTTGTGCTAAGAGGTGAGAGCTATGGTCACAGTTCAGCAAGCATATGTGGTCAGCCAAGAATGCTAGTGAAGATCTAATTCATTGGCATCTTCTACCATCAAAACCAGAATCAACAATAGAAAACATTCCTGGACCAGTACTTAAAAAAGAAAGAATGAAAAATTCAGAATGGCACAAACACAAAGCATAAGTCTGGCAGCAGCACACATGCAAAGAGTAAGCTTGAGACCTGCCCTGTGCTCATATAGGGCTTAGGCTGAAATGCAGAAAAAATTATGCTGAAATGCAAAGAGTATGCCTGACAACAGCACAGATGCGAAAAATAAGTTTGAGTGTTGCCTTGCACTTACATAGGAAAGTTCACATCATTCTGATCATCCTGCTGTATGACTCAGTCAAAATAAAGGGTTTTTACTCTTTACCATTTTACAGTCCATACCCCTAGCTTTGTCACTAAACCAAAAGCTACTGGAAAAGCTCTCTACCGTCTGTATACTTCTACTTGAGGCTGTAATAGCTCCATAGCTCTATGGCATAGCAATGGCTACATCCTAAACTTATTCCTTATTTTATATTTATCAAAGATGACAATGGATTAGATCTTCACCTGTATACAAGGATGACCACACATGCTTATTAGGGTGTCATTCAACTAAGAATGCCCTGATCATTAGATAGGGAGTCTAGACAGACCATTATATACATACATGCAATGTAAGTGTAAATAAAATGTAAATAATATTTTCCCATATCTATGACAGTCCTTGCTTACTAAAAAGGCTAAGATACATCTTTTTAGTATATCACATACAAGTCACTGCATTCTAAGAGCACTGATGTCACTAAATAATGACATATATTCGAGTTTCAGACTTCACATCCTTCAAAGAATGCATGCTAACACAAATCCTGTTATTCTAGCAGCTTTCTAAGTTTTAACAGCAATATTAAAAATCTGTCACTATTTTTGGGCATCTGTCCCCCCATTATTTTAGGCTTTGTCCAGATTTCATGTGCTAAAAAGAACCACCCCAATCTCCATACAGATGTTTGCACCATTATGGCATGTGTACTTAAGAGTATTCTCTGGTGTTCAGTGAAACCCCCCACCCCAATCCCTGTACTTATGTCTGTGTCATTGTGGCACATCTACCTAAGAATATTCCCTTGCAACTAGAGAATCCCCTCACCCTGATCCTCTTACTGATGTCTGGGCCATTAATGCACTTCTCTGATGTGTTGCCCTTTGTGTCTAGTGGGTTCTCTCACCCCCCTTCCCATCTCCATACCACAGTCATTGCAGGCAGTTAGATCATGTTCAATAACACAGTGTGGCGGGGATGGCCATGCTGATATACAAACCCAAGCAATTTCTTGTATCACTCAGCTGTGTGGATGACTTCTTATAGGTGGCATTGGGCTAGAGAGTACATGACTGACTAGCATATGCCTCTGTGATGCCTGTACCCTGGCCCAGCAATCAAGGAGCCTCATTCCCCACCACTAACACCAGTGAGGGGCATCTCATATAGGAGGAAAGGATAACAAATACACAGAGTAAAGTGCAATTTCCCTTAAGAGCACACAGAGATCACAGTCAGTCCAGAGCTGGTCACTCCCTTGCTCTCCAGGTCCAAAATAAGACTCCCCACTAGCACAGCTATAGGGTCCAGATCTCAGCCTAATGGGCAAGCTAAAACCTCCAGCACCATCTCTGTCCAACCAGTGCTTCGTGTCCCTGCCCAAGTAGCTGACACACACACACACACACACACACACACACACACACACACACACACACACACACACACACACGCACACACATTTTGAGAAGAGTTTATACAACCACATAGACACTACTGGGGAAGGCTGACACAGGTTCTCCAGCTGTTCCCCTTTTTCCCAGACTGTACGGTAGTACCAGCTGCCACCACCCACTAATATCTATCAGCTACTCAAAGGCCCTTAAAAGGGTGTCCAGTTATTACTGTGCAATATTATTATCCAATTGGTAGTTTAGCCCAGGGCTAAAGCTATTAGAGTGGGTTTGTACAATTTTACCAAATGCATGCAAGTACTCTAAAGAGCTTAAATTATCTCTACAAAAACAGTCACAGTTGAAAGGGTTTAAAAATATTTAATAACAAATAGTCAAAACACAAGACAATAATTTTTACTACACAGTGCTAGTCAAGAGTTCAGATATCACAGAGAAATACTTAAATAATTCAGTAGTAAGTTCTGACATCACAGAAAACACTTAGTCTAATCTTTCTAGTTTCTAGCTATTTCTAAGAGAAAACATCTAATACACTGAACCCACAGACATTGCCAACAGCCTAGCTGACAGGTTCAGTGCAAACTCCCCCCCTACCAAAAGGGCAAATATCTATCAGATGCTCAGGTAAGAGCCGCCCTCTCCAAAGCAAAAAACACAGCATCAATGGGACCAGACGGTGTCTCGGGCTGCATCCTACATGAACTCCAAGAAGAGCTAAACCCAAACATAAAACTGCTGTTCAATCTCAGCCTTACTACAGGATATGTACCCAAAGAGTGGCATACAGCAACAGTGGTCCCTCTCCACAAAGGTGGTGCCTCAACAGATCCTGGAAACTATCGCCCCATAAGCCTGACTAGCTTGGTCTGCAAAGCTATGGAAAGGATCATCATGGACCTCATAAATAAAGATATTGGGGACCTACAGACACTGGATCCTAGCCAGTTCGGCTTTGTTAAGGGCAGATCCTGCCTCTTAAACCTGGTTGATTTCTTTGAAACAGTCACCAAGGCCATTGACGAGGAGAAGGTGGTCCACACAGCCTACCTGGACCTCGCAAAAGCCTGTGATACAATACCCCACTCTGGCATTATAGATAAGCTCACCAGCTTAAATATAACCCCCTATGTCACTAGATGGGTTGCAAACTGGCTCAAGGACAGAACCCACATGGTTAAAATTGCTGGAGCCATGTCAGACTCCAAACCAGTTACAAGTGGCATCCCACAAGGCTCAGTCCTGGGACGTCTCTTGTTCGGTATATATTTCTCAGAGGTACAGGCCAACACAGAAGGACTGTGGCTGACCAAGTTCACAGATGACTGCAAACTAGGCACCATAATCGACTCTCCAGCTGACACAAGCATCCTACAAAAGGGCCTCACAGAAACAGACAACTGGTGCCAGAGCCATGGCCTTAAGCTAAACACCAAAAAGTGTATAGTCATCTCCTTTGGCAAAAACAAAGTGCCCACAAATTACCACATAGGTGGTAATCCATTAAGTACGGACGAAGTAATTAGGGACCTGGGGACCCAAGTTGATAGCAATCTCTCATTTGAAAACCACGTGGCCAAAGTGGTTAGAAAAACATTTTATATAGCCCACCTAATCATGAAGGGATTCACATCTAGATCAGGGGAGGTCATTGTGCTTTTTTACTCATCCCTCATCAGGCCCATAATTGAGTCAACAATTGTCTGAGCATATCTTGCAAATTAAGCAACTGGTGGAAAAACAACAATGTGCTGGTAGTTATAGTGGAAATTTTGGGAGCCTTGGTGTTCCTTTTACACAACCTACACCAAAGTCTCTGACAGCCACGGGTTCGCTTTTGGGACTCCGCAAAGTGAATACTGGTGAGAGAGCCCAAAATGGAGGTGTTGTGAATAATAATGTGATGATGAATCATGTTGATACGGACAAAATGCAATGGAAGGTCAACAAATACAATTTTCAGCATGATACTGTGATCACTGAAGGTACTAAAAGGTTGATAAACCATTGGCTGAGCATCTGAAAGAATTCGAGAAAAAACTGTTTATTATGAAAAAGTTACAAATTGAAAATTGTTACCTACACAAAAATGTTGATATGGGTATGGTTCCATGAGGATTGCGGACATGGAAATATCCTAATGGTATTGAAGGGAACGAAGAGATGATTGAGGAGGTACACAAGTTATATGATCGGACAGGGTTGGAGCTTATGAACATCATGATTAAGTACAATGATCAGCTGATTGCTTGCCATATGGTGGAATTGGAAGATGAGAATGAAGTCATATTAGCTGATCTTAATTTTGACTATTATCTTACAAATTATACTAACATGCTGGCGAGTATTGACTCTAGTTGTTTGTTAATTCATCAAAGAAAATCTAATAAAATTGTTCGTGATACTAAAGAATATAAGAGCAGGAGAGTTTATCCGCTTTCTTCGGGTAACCGTGGCAACCGTAGGAGCTCAACCAATCGTGAATCGGAGGTGGGACAGGAAATGACGGAGAAGCCAGACAAATATAATAGACGGGCTAATTTGGCGGAATCCCATTTACATGGAAGCCTAAGGCATTCCGAAAGGTTGAGGAATCACAGACAAGTAGGCCAAAAGCATCAAGGCGATGACTCCAGCGAATATCAGAGGCAGGGGGCAAGACAAAGGAAAAGTGGACTTATCCTCAGCAGCAGCGGTATGTGGTTCAGAACAGGTGGAGATGAGTGATGGTTCTGGACATTGTTTTGTAGTAGGTGAGACACTATTTAATGATGACAAAGTACAGGAAGATGTTTTTACTGAGTTTGATCATTCCTTTGAACTGATGCATCATGATTCTTTTAACCAACAATATGCTGTTGACAAGGCAAAATGTGTTAATTTTATAGCTGTTGACGATGTTTCAACAGCTACTTTGGAAGCTACTATTGATTTGGTTAACACCAATGTATTTGGTGACAGTATTTTACTATTTAGTGATTTCAATATAAAGGAAATAGAAGAGTCGTTGGAGGATTTGAGTATTTACCCTGAATTTTTTGAATATACGACTAATAAGGATAATGTGGTGGGTGATGAATGTATTACATTTGGGGACAACAGTGTCACCCACCAAGTGCAAAATTGTATGCCTGCTGATGTGGTTGTTGATGAATGTTCTACATCTTGGTCATTGTTTGCCAATTGAAGGTAATGGTGTTTCAAATAGCAGACAAACTTACATGTCTGCAAATTTAGCTGATGTTAATAATGCTGAATTATTTACTACTGACACAAGTATTGATGGGCAATTATCCCAATTGATTGAGGTAATTGATGCCGGACAGGAGCAAGATAAAGTTATATTAACAGGTTACCCCGTAGTTATTTCTAATGCACTTGATGATTATCGAGTATATAATTACTCTTCTAAAAAAATAACTGATGGGCATGTCCAATTGTTGTCTAAAGGTTTTTCCTTCGTGCCAGTTGTTAGGGGTAAATTAAATGAGATATTAATTGACTTAAAAATGTTTACCAGAAAAATGAATCTTAAGCTGGTATTTCGGGGCACAACTGAGCCGTGTGGTGAGACACTAAGGAAACCTAGTAAATTTAATCCTCCTTTGAACAGTACAGTGGCATTTTATGAGAAGATTTGTGAGTTGAACATAAGAGAACATATGTCCAGAAGTAGAAATTACATTAAAAGTAAGGCATTTGATAGGGCCAATAATTTAAATATTGATGAACGAAGTTTGTTGAATGAGTTGGTTAATGACAACACAATCAGGTTTATGAAGCCTGACAAGGGCAGTGGTACTGTTATCATGGACAAAAATGATTATATTAATCACATGTTGTCCATGTTAAATGAAGATGCATATGAAGAAAGTAGTGTAAATCAGGTCAATATAGCCCATTCTAAAATTGACTTATTAATCGAAGATCTATTAATACAGGGGCAAATTGATGAGTCTGAGTATTATTATATAAAGAACGACCATCCAATGATAAGTAGTATATTTGGGATCCCAAAGATTCATAAAGGATTGGATAATATCAAGTTTAGGCCAATTGTAGATGGGAAACGAAGCAAGACATGCTTCATAAGCAAATTCTTAGACTTTCACTTGCAGAAAGGTATCAAGAAATTTGATTACATTACAAAAGATTCTTGGCATTTTTTTGGAGAACTTGAAGCCACTTATGGTTACTAAACATACCATATTATTGACTATAGATGTTTGCAACTTATTTACGGTTATTCCAAGTGACATAGGTTTACAGTGGTTGGAAAATCAATTATTGATTACCGGGTTGTATGACCAAGACCGTATTAACTTGTTTAAAACTTTGATGGATGTTGTTTTGAACAATAATTACATATTCTTTGAAGGGCATTATTTTAAACAAATTACAGGAGTAGCAATGGGGGCGGCTTGTGCCCCCATATATGCGAATTATATTATGTCCTTCTGGGAACAGGAATATGTTTTTTCTAGTGTGTTCAAGCGGCACATTCGATACTATACCCATTTTTTGGATGACATTTTTATAGTTTGGGAGGGTATGGTTGAAGAAATTGGTTTGTTCATTGAATACATAAACAACACTGTCCATTTTTTGAAGTTCACGTATGCCTATATTAAGGATGAATTGTCCTACTTGGATGTTAATCTGAAAATTGATAGGCTTAAAAATTCATTGGCTTCTGCTATTTATAGAAAGCCTACTTCTTCGAATTCCTATTTAAACTATTCTAGCTGGCATCCTGACCATCAGAAGAAGGCTATTATTAAAGGTCAGATGGTCAGAGTGGCTAGAATGGTTAGTGAGGAACTTGAATTTTTAAAGGAGGTTGAATTTATTAAAGGTATGTTTATAAAAAGAGGATATCCCGTTGCTTTGTGCCAAGTTATAAGTGATGAGGTAATTAGAAAAAGGCATGATGGTACATACAAGGCCTTATTAACCACGGTGATCAGTGGGGATTTAGCAGAGAGTGATAATATTGGTACATGTAATGCTAATTTTAATTTTAATTTCAATGAAGGCAGTGTGGGTGTGTTTGTAAACAATGGAGAAAGTGGGGGTTTGAAAACCACTGGAAGTATTGTTTCAGAATTGTATTTTATTACCACTTACTCTTATGATACCAAATATGTAATTGATATTGCACGTAACAACTGGAGATTGCTGAGACTAGATAATATGGTTTGGGAAAAATTGAGTAATCTCCCTAAATTTGTTTATAGAAAAGGGAGGTCCTTTAAGCAACTCCTTGAATGGGGTGACCGGGGTGGTAGTGAAGTAGTTAACCAGAATAGACCAAATAGTAATTTTAAGTGTGGGAAATGTAGTATGTGTTGCTACATCATGCCCACGGATTCTCAAATATTTGTGGCCAATTCGTTTATTAGCATTCATGGGCATTATGATTGTTATACTAAAAATGTAATTTATTTGGCTAAGTGTTGCCAGTGTCCTGCATTTTATGTGGGCAAAACCTGTAGAGCGTTTAGAGATAGGATCAGCGAGCATATATTGGATATCAGGCATAAGAAAAACACCAATGCTTTGGTAAGGCATATAGAACAATATGGTGGGCATCAATTTAAGTTTTGTGTTATACAACATGTTAGAAAGGACAGTCAAGGGGGTGTTTTAGATATCCACCTTGACATTAGTGAAATGAAGTGGCAGTTAACACTGGATGCCACAGTATTTCCTGGCATCAATGACCACATCAGCATTGCCCCTATTTTGAAGTTAAGACATCTTTTGGGGTAATGTTTGTTTTTTATTGTGGGTTCATTTTATTATTAATACATACATATATTTATATATTCATTTAATTTCAATTTGTAAATTGAGTGTCGTTACTTTACATATTTTATTACATTTTAATATAATTGAATGTTTAAATGTATTTGTTGTATTCATTCTTTATTTTTTTGTTTCTATACCTTTAGTTGTTAATTGGGTAGTGTTAATTGGGTATGTTCCTATTGTGATAATTAGTATTAACTTCACTAATATGAGAGTATTTAAAGGTTGGAGTTGACCATTTTTAGTTTGTTGTTTCTGAAGAAGTCTGTTGGAATAATAAAAGATGAAACCTAGGTCAACAATTTCGTTGTGTGTGGTTTATAGCTGCCTGCAGTTCCTGACTCCTGGCTTGGTTGCTGCTCCTTACATTCCATAATTGAGTACAATGCTCCTTTTGGATGTACCTTACCAGACACCTGCAGCAACTGGAAAGACCCCAAAAGTACCTCACCAAGAGGATCAAAGGGCTCAAACAGATGCCATATGCTGCCCGGTTAAAGAAACTCCAGCTCTACTCAGTGGCATACCGCCTGCTCAGAGGCGATCTGTGCCTGGTGTATAAAGCCATGTTCATCCCGGAATTAATGGACATGCTGCACCTCAGAAAATCCAAATCCCATCGAGCTACGTGCTCGAGAGACTTGAACCTCAGCACTGAAATAAATAGGACATGCTGGAGGGACAGATTCATAACCCAGAGGCTCCCTTCACTCTGGAATAAAATCCCAGTCCAGGTTAGGCAGAGTCCCTCACTGACTCTCTTCAAGAGGAATCTTGATGAGTGGATGGGTGATTGTAGGTTTACCCCGGGTATCACTTCTGTGTCACTGTTAGACAGAGGCACAGTATACTAACCTCGAAAAAGGGCATAGCAAAATTCATTTAAAATGGGTGGCGAAAAGTTAGTCAGTGTTTGTTGAATTTTGTTATTTGCTAGTAATTACAGGTGTGGGGGTAGCCACATTCTTTGATTTCCTGTCCTTGCCTATTTAAGTGGTACAGTGTGAAATATTTTCTGCTTAAATACTCAGCTTTGGCCAGCTAAGAACTTGCTGTATTCAACTAGATGTATAAGAGAATTTAAGTACCTTTATCTGCACTTTTTTCAAAAAAAATACAGTATTTAAATTGATTTTAAATGTGTGTTGCAGGAATATTAACTGAACTGGAAGTTTTGACTATGCTCTTCAGCTAGTCTCACCCACCCTCCCTGTTTTTGTTTTGGTGTTAATCTTAGTGGCCTTGAAACTGCCCGCCCCTCTTGTAAATTTGTGTTTGGATACTCCTTCTGGGCCCATCTCATTTGCTCACTCAACTGAGTGCAGTGAGATCATATTCTGATTTCAGGCACTCCTACTGTGTACAAAGAGAGCATCTGGGAAACAGAAAAAAAATGTAAGCTTGTTTCCTGCCTTTCCTGTTAAGTGGTATAGACTATTTGTAGGTTTCTGAGCCCCCAAGCCCTTCTGTGTTGGGGGGAAGCCTTCTAGCTTAGTTTTTTTTTTCTTATAACTAGCCAGTTTTTTAGTTTCAGCACTCAAATCTGTTTCTTTGATCTCAGCACTTGTTCAGAAAAAAAAATTCATCTGCTTTTACTGTACTTGTGTTTCTACCTACTTTATTTTACTTTTGCATCATCTTAAAAGTACTCAATTGTATTTATTACTGCTTGGTGTAACTCATTCTAAGCCTTTTGGTTTAAACACTTGGGCTTCGGACCAGTTGTTTTGCAGTGAGAGGGTTTGTGGCCTGCACTGTAGTGGCAGAACAGGTAGCTTACATCCTTCTAGGTTGGGAACTGCTGATTGAGGGCTCATTGTCTGTTATTCTAAAAGTGTATTAATTCTGGTTTAAGCACTTGGGCTTTCAGGCCAGTTATTTTACATTAAGAGGGTTTGTGGTCTGCACTCTTGTGGGAGGAGAGGCTGGACTCTGCCCTTCTGAGCTGGGAATTTCTGGTTAAAGGCTTATAGTGCATGCATATCTGAACTGCGTCTTACTGTAGTTGGTGCGCTTTGTTTGCTGTGGCATAGACTGGATTCGGGCCTGCTGGATCTAGCTTTGTTTGTGTAACTTGAGCACTAATCCAGGCATTCTCTAAAGTATTCAATTGTATTTATTACTGCTTGGTAGTAACTTGATTAAAGTGCAGCTATCATTCTAAGTCTTTTGGATTAAGCACTTGGGCTTCAGACCAGTTGTTTTACATTAGGAAGGTTTGTGGCATGCACTGTGGTGGCAGGACAGGTAGCTTTCATCCTTCTAAGTTGGGAACTGTTGATTGAGAGCCCAGTGTCTGCTGTTCTTAAAGTGTATTAGTTCTGGTTTAGGCACTTGGGCTTCAGGCCAGTTATTTTACATTAAGAAGGTTCGTGGTCTGCACTCTTGTGGGAGAAGAGGCTGGACTCTGCCCTTCTGAGCTGGGAATTTCTGGTTAAAGGTTTATAGTGCCTGAATATTTGAACTGTATCTTACTGAAATTAGTACACCTTGTTTGCTGTAGCATAGACCTGATCCAGGCCTGCTGAATCTAGCTTTGTTTATATGCTTGTTGTTTGTTTGCTTGTTATTTCCCTGGAACGCTAATTTCACCTAATATGCAGCTTCTCAGCGCTTCTGTGGATCACTAGTGATATCTGCATTGCTTACTGTACTTATTTCCTTGTTTCACTTGAAAGAAAGTTACTGTTTGTAGTTTTTGCATTTAAGTTACCTGTAACATATTGCACTTAAGTTACCTGGCACTTGCGCGCTAAAGCAATTATATAAGTCAGCACTAAAAATTAAAAGCACTACACCCTCACTCCCCACTGGCCCTTGTTTTCAATTATTAAGGAATTCCCAATATTATTCTAGCATGTCCAAAGGTCAGTTGTCAATCTCCTCTCCGGTCCAGCTGATGAATCTGGGAATCTTGAGGCAATGTTACAACTGCCTCATGTACACAGACAACCCTCTCCTCCTCCCAAACAATTCCAACACATGTGAGAGATGCAACCATATAGCCAAACTGGAGGCTAAGCTCTCTCAACTCAGTACTGGCATAACTAGTCAGGAGGGGAAGGAAACCACACTCACTACAATTCCAGTCTCACATAGACCTACCACGACAGCAAACCAAACACATAATCACACAAAAACATACTTGGAGGCTCTAAATAAAGACCTGCCTAAGCAGCAGAGACCTCCAAAGCAGACACCCAAGCAACCGCTACCCCAAAACAAAACACGTGCAACACATATTTCACAAAGCCAGTGTGCCAAACAGTCACAGCCCTTAAGACTAAACAACACACCTGATACACTTGTAATAGGTGACTCTATCGTCAGGCACACTGACATCCCGCTCACCAGGCTGAACAAGGAGAGGGTCACGGTGAGCAGCCTGTTGGGCACTAGGATCCGCCACATAACACAAGCACTCAGGTCACTCCAAGGCAAGTAGAAATATGACTCAGTCATTGTCCATGCTGGTGTGAATGACCTGAGACGTACCTCCCTGGACTACATGAAAAGAGACATAAAGGAGCTCTCTGAGCATGTAGCCCAGGCCGGTATGACCCTGACCCTGAGTAGCATCTTACCCTCACCAAGAATGATGCCATAATATGAAGACAAGATGATCAATTTCAACAATTGGCTTAAGTACTGGTGTCATTCAAAGGGGATCCAATGCCTGTCAGCTTGGGATGATATGCTCGACAAGCCACGATGCTTTGCTAGGGACGTCTTGCACCTGTCACCCCTGGGCTTTCGGATATTGGCAAAGGCTCTTGCTACCCCCATAGTGCCTTTTTTAGGCAAGGCTCAAAAGACAAACCCACCTCCATAGGTATCACAAGGGATGAGAAACTAAGAGTAATGCTACTCAACGCCAGAAGTCTAAACCTCAAGATGCATGCACTCGAAACTCTCCTTAGCATGGAGAACATTGATATCTGTTCAGTAACAGAAACCTGGTTCAGGGTTCCCGAGAGCATCCCAGCACTACCAGGTTATACCTCATACCATGCTTTTCGGCCCCAAAACTTGGACCGGACCACAAAAGGAGGGGGAGTATTGATATTCATCAAAGATACCAACACCTCCAGGTTGGTGGCAAAGCACGAAGCATCAGAGACTATCCATGTGCAACTAACAGTGGGTAAAACTGCCTTCCAGTTTATAGCCTGCTAAAGATCACCCTCCCAAACCCAGGAACCCCACTCGGCCTTTCTGAGAACACTGGAAAATATGAAGGTCTCTCCAAACACCATTATATTGGGCGACTTCAACTACCCAAACATAGACTGGGAGCATTACTCTAACTCCAACACCCTAGTCCAAAGGTTCCTAGAATTTATAAACTCAAATACTATCGAACAACTTGTTACCACTCCCACAAGAGGGGAAAACATACTGGACCTGATCATCACCAACATGGGGACTCTATGCTCCAGACAAGAAGTGTATCCCTCACTGGTAAGATCAGACCATAAACTAATCTCACTGGATATTCACATCCCGACCCCACCCCCTGCCCAGAAAAACACAGTGAAAAACTTCTCTAAAGCAAATTTCACACTCCTGAAAACTGAGGTGGAATCCTTCAAAGCCCCTGGGCCTGTGGAAAATATGGCCCAGACCGCAGAATCCTTTATAAACACATTCTATGAACACCTTCAGGAATGCATGGATCATGCGATCCCAGATAAAACCAAGACCCAATCCTCCAAAGGCAGACGTCCTGTCTGGTGGACCCCAACCATAAACAAACTACACAATAGAAGGAGGAAGCTACTAAATGATAGAGCAAAATCCCAAAAAAGGAAGGCATCACTGATCAGTATTAGCAAAAAACTACGGGCACTCATAAAATTGTCTAAGGCCAGCTTCGAGAGAAAAATTGCACAGGACACTAAGGATAATCACAAGGCTTTCTTTAGTTATATTAGGAACCTGGGTGGTAATTTTCAGATATGCTCAGAATTACTCCAAAATGACAAAAAATACACTGAACCCACAGACATTGCCAACATCCTAGCTGACAGGTTCAGCACAAAACTCTCCCCCTCCTCCCCACCAAAAGGGCAAATATCTATCCCAGCAGAGTGCTGCCCCCCTGACATCTCAGATGCTCAGATAAGAGCCACCCTCTCCAAAGCAAAAAACACAGCATCAATGGGACCAGATGGTGTCCTGGGCTGCATCCTAAATGAACTCCAAGAAGAGCTAAACCCAAACATAAAACTACTGTTCAATCTCAGCCTTACTACAGGATATGTGCCCAAAGAGTGGCGTACAGCAACAGTGGTCCCTCTCCATAAAGGTGGTGCCTCAACGAATCCTGGAAACTATCGCCCCATAAGCCTGACTAGCTTGGTCTGCAAAGCTATGGAAAGGATCATCATGGACCTCATAAATAAAGATATTGGGGACTTACAGACACTGGATCCTACCCAGTTCGGCTTTGTTAAGGGCAGATCCTGCCTCTTAAACCTGGTTGATTTCTATGAAACAGTCACCAAGGCTATTGACGAGGGGAAGGTGGTCCACACAGCCTACCTGGACCTCACAAAAGCCTTCAATACAATACTCCTCTCGGGCATTATAGATAAGCTCACCAGCTTAAATATAAACTCCTATGTCACTAGATGAATTGCAAACTGGCTCAAGGACAGAACCCACATGGTTAGAATTCCTGGAGCCATGTCAGACTCCAAACCAGTTACAAGTGGTGTCCCACAAGGCTCAGTCCTTGGACCTCTCTTGTTCGGTATATATTTCTCGGAGGTACAGGCCAACACGGAAGGACTGTGGCTGACCAAGTTCGCAGATGACTGCAAAATGGGTGCCATAATCGACTCTCCACCCGACACAAGCATCCTCCAAAAGGGCCTCATAGAAACAGACAACTGGTGCCAGAGCAATGGCCTCTAGCTAAATGCCAAAAAGTGTATAGTCATCCCCTTTGGCAAAAACAAAGTGCCCACAAATTACCACATAGGTGGTAATCCATTAAGTACAGAAGAAGTAATTAGGGACCTGGGGACCCAAGTTGATAGCAATCTCTCATTTGACAACCATGTGGCCAAAGTGGTTAGAAAAACATTTTATATAGCCCACCTAATCATGAAGGGATTCACATCTAGATCAGGGGAGGCCATCGTGCCTCTTTACTCATCCCTCATCAGGCCCATAATTGAGTACAATGCCCCTTTTGGGATGTACCTTACCAGACACCTGCAGCAACTGGAAAGACCCCAAAAGTACCTCACCAAGAGGATCAAAGGGCTCAAACAGATGCCATATGCTGCCCGGTTAAAGAAACTCCAGCTCTACTCAGTGGCATGCCGCCTGTTCAAAGACGATCTGTGCCTGACGTATAAAGCCATGTCCAACCCGGAATTAATGGACATGCTGCACCTCAGAAAATCCAAATCCCATCGAGCTATGCGCTCAAGAGACTTGAACCTCAGCACTGAAATAAATAGGACATGCTGGAGGGACAGATTCATAACCCAGAGGCTCCCTTCACTCTGGAATAAAATCCCAGTCCAGATTAGGCAGAGTCCCTCACTGACTCTCTTCAAGAGGAATCTTGATGAGTGGATGGGAGATCGTAGGTTTACCCGGGTATCACTTCTGTGTCACTGTTAGACAGAGGCACAGTATACTAACCTCGAAAAGGGCATAGCAAAATAAATTTTAAATGGGTGGCGAAAGCCAAACACATTCTGGCTAGGCTTATAAATGCCCTAGGGCAGATAGCCTAGTATGAACCTATGAACCTATGAACCTATGAACACTCTGGCTAGGCTTATAAATGCCCTAGGGCAGATAGCCTAGTATGAACCTATGAACCTATGAAGATAAACTTACGTATAAAGCAAGACAGTGCTGGTGAGTTGGATGGTCAAGACAAAAAAGCTTAATGCTCTCTGATTCTTTCTGTTTTTAAAATCACATTTCTGGTTCACATTACAGCATTCTTCACACTTCCCTGGGTTCTAAGGCAAACAGAAACTACATTTAAATTCTTCACCTCTGAGCAGAAACCATAGCAGTAAAGGATATTTATGCATGCAAATTCTGGCCATTAACTCTGGCCTTAAAACAATAGGCAGGATGCCTCACTCTAGACTTACTGGCTCCGAGTTTTAACATCAAAGGGTCGCAACATGCTTTACTTGGTCAGTAGTGTGCACTGTTGTTACATTTTTCTCAGTTCCACATGTAACACTATTTTTACCATTTAAGACAACAAGCCTGTGGTTTACATTAATATCTACAGATGACAGAATTATCTCCAAAATTCTATCTGGCTAGGCTGGCAGCCTTCACCTATCTTCTCCCAGTCTTCACAGCCTTCATCCCAGAATGCCTCATTAGCATTCAGTATGGCCAAAGAGCCAGCCTTACAAAATACTGTACATCTTCATCCCAGAGGATGATGCAGCACCTTGTTAGGGTGGCTGCTGAATCACAAAAAGGCACTGTGATATATACACAAAGCTGTACAAGTTGTGGCACCTTAATGAATCCAACTCCATGGTACCCAGTACCTTGCTGTATACAAACTAAGTGTTGTTTCATTCAATAACTATAAAACTGCAAAGAAATACATTAAAATAAATTAAATTACCAAATGAATTTGAAAAGCTTTAAAATAAAATAAGGTAGCACGGTATGGTGATTGTATAAATTATTCTCCAAAAAAACTTGTGAAATTATTTTCAGTTATTCATCTTTTTATGTAAATCAGGAAAAATATAAGAATGACATATTTTGTGTATATTTCTTGACAAATGTAAATAACTTTGCAACAAATATAATAACAATATAATAATGAATATATTAGCATAGCATTATCTATGAAATGAGTGATGTTAAACATCTAAATTTCCTGTAGCTGTATTGCAAATAGGAAAGGAAATAAAAAAAATCAGTGTTCTTCATTCTCTGAACAAATGCCAACAAGAAAAACAAATGGCTATATCATAAAAATTGGCTTAGCATCTTGTGTTTGTCTCCACCAAGCTGCATGGTCTGTCATTAACTCAAATTGTGATGCCCAATCGAGATATCTAATTGATCCCATATTAATGATTAATTAGGAGTTGCAGTATTTTTTTTAGCTACATCACAAGGCAACTTAATACAATCTTCATTGTTCAGTGTTTTATTTTTGTACTAATTTACTTTGGAAGAAGGGCTCTGAGCTGCTCCACAAATGGTCATATAAGACATTTTAGATTTTGCAACATAAAATAATACACACACACACACACACACACACACACACACACACACACACACACACACACACACACACACACACACACACATATAAATAGATTGATCAATAGATATATTATCAACTGGAAATTGTTGTGTTAACACAGGTCAGCAACACAAGCAAATAGATGTGCATATTTTATATACTATGCAAGCAAAGCTGAGCAATAGATGCAATTCTGTATTGCAAATCATCCATGTTTTCTTGTTGGCTTTTTATTAGGGGATTAAAACATTCCAACAGTAAATGCAAACAAATTGATTTAACCGTTAGTGCTTTTGTGTCAGTATTTCAGCATCAGTTATGTCACCTTGTGCTTTACCACAAGTGAAGTTCTTAGATAAATAAAAGCCTTTCTGGTGGTTGTACAGAAGCAGATAGTGCAGCATAACCAAAATATTGTGCATATAACAACATACAAAATAGCCAGTATTTTTGTTCTTTTTTTTTTTGTTTGTTTGTTCATTTTATGGACAATAATTCAGTGCATAATTCATTAAAACCTACTTTCTCTAAATTGAGTAGTGAAAAATCACTGATATGTGATTATGCCATTTACTGAGGGTGACATACCCATCCATCCCAACATCTCATGCAGAAAAATTACCTTCAACTTGTTCTTTCAACCTACATAATTATTTACAATGTGAGTTTGCAAAAACATAGCAAGAAAAAATAGTGGCTTCCTTCAAAACTAATTACTTCTTTTAATCAAAAACAGAGAAGCACTGACCTTGAGGAAGGACTTTTGCCAGGGCTTACTATGAATAACTGTATCCCATTTAACTGACATACAGTAATTTGACCTCCAAAATATAAAACTTTGGTAGGCTTCTATTCAAAATAGCCACACTCCCAAGGTTGTAAAACATAAATTCAGTATTTTTTTTGCATGGCAGCAAGTCTCTCCTTGCACTCACTGATGTGAGGACAAGCCTCCAAACCCACAAATATATAAAAACATCTAAGTTCACACAAACTGAGAAAAGAAAGACAACATAACAAGTATGCAATACTCACCTTCCTGCTGTTCTCTGAGTTCATCTGCCATTCCAAGATACCAACAACCTTCCACTGGTTATGTTCTGAGTGTTAAACAGCTTCCAACAAACAGATGGATTTAACTTTTGCAAGCATCTCTTAAAAATTATACATAAAACCTTCAAGAGACGATACCCATTTTTTATTGTGTTTTACTAAAATATACATTTTCAGCCTTTTTCTTAAGAATCTATTAATTAAAGCCATATATTTTACGCATTTTCTTTTTTTCTACAAATGCAGTGGTTTATTCCAACCAGTTGACTATAAATGAGGTAAACAATGGGACTTGTATATATAGCAAAAAATATTCTTCCTTCATGCAAAATGGTCTTATGATTTGACATTTTAACCTCGCATAAGTTCTCATGAAAACACAGCACTGAGTAGCTTATTCTAACAGGTATACCCATCTAACATTAAATAATCATTATGAAAAATACACCTGGCATAACCAATTGCCCGTTTTCCTTCTTTAGTCTAAGGAATGTTTGGCTTTTTTCAGTCAATGTTCATTTTTTTGTTTATTTCAGGTGCTACAACATAACAACATAGTTCCTGTCACAAGAAACGTTCATGTTTAAGCTCCTCAAAATATATGTCAAACTAATTCTTGAATTTGTATGTATGTATTAATTTATTGCCTATATGTTTGGCTGTTATTCAAATAGCTGATCTGTTCTGCAGACCATTTTCATTTGCCATATAAGCCATATGGCAAAACAAATAATAATAATAATAATAATAATAATAGCAATACTACCACAATAATAATAATAAATATATCAAGAAATTAACATTGCATATGATGCATGCATAAAGCATTTCAACTTTGCATATAGAAACACAATAAATTATACATATATTGTCTACAACCATAAATTCAGTGGAAGAAAGATAAAAAAAAAATTCAAAAGTAGAAAGTTCCTATGATTGCACAATGTAAGAAACCACATGAAGATGATTCCATGTTAAATATATTTCTTACTGGAAAACAATGAGTCATTGATAATCTTAAAAGCGAGTGAATTTAATAATAAAATATCACTTGCTGTAATTGGCAAGTTGTT
>NC_056725.1:245159819-245237319 GCF_019279795.1 Protopterus annectens | reverse complement strand
TTTTTAACAGTAAGGGAGATATAGAGGCTTGGAGGAGAGTTAATGCCTGACAATGGACCAGACAATGTTTCCATAAGCTCAAGGCAATGGATAAGTGTTAAATAAATACAAATGATAACACACAGGAGGCTCAGATGCAAAGGTTTACTAGTGTACACCAGGAGGCAAAAAACCATACAAGTACAGAGTTTTGTCTGACATGATGTAGGAAATACACAATTTTATATAGTCATACATTCAAGCTGTGCCCACTTTACTGACGTGATTAGTCACAGGGCACCTACATCACTATGGTCTACAATATTCTATTCATAAGAAAAGCTGATGTTATACATTTTAAAAGTTTTCCCATGGGAATAATACAGCCTTGCAAAGCACCTGGTCAGTCATAATGTCTTTCTGTAAAATGTTATTCTTTCAAGGTTTCAGTCCTGCTCAAATACAATAGTCGGTTCAGTCTTGTAATATACTTCTTTGTTCTTCTTGCAACATTACTTTAGCAGCTGTGCTTTATCTCTGATAATATTCACAAGGCCAATTATCTCAGAGGAAGGAAGAAGGATTTTCAATGCTTTATACATTTAATTTTCCTGACCCAGCAGATAATCATTAGTGAAAAACATAAGCTTGCTGAGCTGGCTACTGCCAGGGTCAGAGTTCAAATACACTGCAGCTCCAAAGCTTCAAGCAATTACATGTAGAATCATTCTTATTGCCATATTGTAAATAGAATAAAATGCATTATATACTATTTGCTTTTAAACTAGCACTTCATACATGTTCAAATACATATTTTTCTAACATTTTCCTCCCTTTTAATACTTTTTATTCTATTCAGAAACATAAACAACATCATATCATTCCCTAGCCTTCTCCTTTAAGGACTTTCAGCTAGGCAAGTCATTTTAGTTTATATTTCAGAAAGAGTTTCGTCTGGAGCCAATAGCTCCAGTTCAATGTCTTGGTGCAAAGTCTCAGTTACAGATATATCAACAAAATCTTTGACTAATCTTTTCATACAGGGGATCCCACAACAGACACATGCTCCTAATAGGAGCAGACCAACACAAATAGCAATCAAAATATTCATTAGAATAGAACCCCACCCACCAAATAGGCTCTGGAAAAAGTTCATCTTTGGGTTTGGGCCTGGTTCAGTCATGGCCGATACCTGCTGTATTAACTGTAGGTGATCATTGATCTCATGTCCATTGTCTGGTATGAACGCACAGCACTCTTCTTTGATAAGCGCGCACGTACCACCTCTCGCCGCTAGGGTGAAGTCAAGAGCCATTCGATTTTGTAGCACAACAGTTTTCATTGCATTCAGTTCATCAGTCACTAGTTCGAGAGCAGAAAAAGTTGCGTTACTCATTACTTCGAGAAGTTTCGACAGTTTTCTCAGCTCACAGATCGATTTGACTGCTCCGTATGCTGGAGGTATTCCAGCCCAGGATATAACACTGTCACTCAAGTCCATATGAGTCAATTTTTCTTTATCTTTCACGGAATGATGATCCTTCCAACCAGCTTAGATTTTTTCCCACTGGATTTACAGGTTTTACGATTGGATTCGCAGGTTTTCGGGCTACATCTCTTACATTTCGTATCTTACCTAGAGGTAATTCTGCAGTATGCCTTATAGCCAGAACCAGATAACCCAAAAAACAACTGCCGGACCAATTCTCAGGTAGCCATTTTTATGCTTTCTTCCCACAAACAAAATAACAGTTTTCTACTTTAGTACTGATGCGGGTTAATTCTGAATAAAACATTTTCTTGTCTATAACAGACAATTGTTTATGCAATACAGGGTTACTCTGCACAGCTCTTATTGTTGTTTTCATTAAGCTCAAATATGAATCATAATTTGTGCTACAACTAGTGGTTTTATCTTTAGTTTTAATATAGCATTTATAAGATACAGTTATGTTACAGTTACTCCAACCCACTTGGAGTGTATCATTTTTATAGAAACATACAATTCCTCTCTGTGTAATAGGTAAATACAATGCAATTTTGTCCTGTGATCTTACAGAACCTGTATCAAAAAGTAAATTTTCCCAAGTCTCATTTATCCCCAAGGGGACAGCGGACATCAACAGTCCTCCATATGCTGTTGGTATAGAAGTACAAACCCAGCAGTTTGAAATGTTCATAGTCTCTACATATACACGCTTCATAGCTAGGTATGTGTTAAAGTTTGGATGCCAGTCTATAGACAGTTCATCACGTTTCTCCACTTTCACTTGTGTGGTTATATGCAGGAAGAACCACAACAAAAGGAAAGTCACCACAATCATAGTCAATAAATGCACAGTTAGCAAGATGATTAAACAATATCTTCGGGGTTGATCTGTATTTTTACTCATTTTGCTCTTGGTCATCCTGCCTTTGTTGTGTGTCAGTCACAAAATGTTTATCAAGCTGAAAATTCTTTACCGGTTTACAGTGCGTCAGGTGGACCCAGGACGACCTCTCAGCATCTTTGACTACAGTAGGTGTCGCCAACAGTACCTGGTATGGTCCTTCCCACTTTGGACTTGTCCAATTTTTCTTCTTCGTGACCTTCAACCACACCCAGGACCCTGGGGTCAGCACCGCTTCCAATGGTCTGGTCTGTCCTCTATCTGAAAAAGAGTTCAACTGCAAAACAGTTTTATTTGTTAACAGTTTCCTCATATAACTAGCTAATGAGCTGTCAGCCTCTAGCTCTACAGGCATGAGAGCTTTCCACTGTGGCACATAATATGCCCTTCCAAATATCACTTCAAAGGGAGTCAGACCCTTTACATTTGGAACTGTTCTCATGCTCAGCAGTGCCAAAGGCAAACAGCAAATCCAATTCTTCTGTGTTTCATTTATTAACTTCCTCAACTTGCTTTTTAAAATTCCATTGTACCTTTCCACCAGTCCTGCAGACTGCGGGTGGTAAGCACAATGATTCTTCAAGGAGATCCCAAAGAATCTCCCAAGTTGGTGAATCGTCTGATTAACAAAGTGTGTCCCATTGTCACTATAGATTCTTTCCGGTATGCCAAATCTAGGAATTATTTCTTTTATTAGGGCTTTTGCCACTGTTGCCGCATCCGGATTTTTAGTTGGAAAAGCTTCTACCCATTTGGAAAACATGTCTATGATCACTAAACAGTATTTTTTCCCTTCACATTTGCTCAGTTCTATGAAATCCATACAGATAGTATGGAACGGATATGGTGGTATAGGAAAACTCCCTTGCTTGGGTTTAAATGCTCCTTGTGCATGATGTTTGTTACAGATATGACATGCTGCACAAAATGTTTGTGTAAAGTTTGTGAATCCATATGTTTGGAATATTCGATTTACTAACTGTACCATCCCCCCTGTTGAGACATGGCTCTGCCCTTGGCTCAACAAAGCTACATATCTAAATAAATTAGACGGCAATATTGGCTTTTTCTCTTTGGAGATGTACAGTCCATTTTCGAGGATTGCACCTCGTTTCTCCCATTTTTGTTTCTCAGCTTTTGTAGTCAATGTCTGCATCGTTTTTAACATTTCTAAATCTAAAATCTCAGGGGGTTGTAATTCCTCAGTTAAAAGTAAAGTTTCTGAGTCTGAGGCTGCTTGTTTTGCAGCTGCATCAGCTTTTGCATTTCCTTTTGAAATTGCATCCTACTGTTTTGTATGAGCTAAACATTTACAAATAGCTACTTTAGTAGGTAACTGAAAAGAATCTAATAAGTTCAAAATAAGTTGCGCATGATTAATCGGTTTGCCAGTAGATGTTATCATTCCCCTATTTTTCCATTGCTGTGCAAAAACATGCACTGTAGAGAAAGCATACTGACTGTCAGTATATATGTTCACACATTTGTCTTTCGCTAGAGTGCAAGCCCGTGTTAAGGCTATCAATTCTGCTGCTTGAGCAGACAGGTTATGCTGTAAGGGTTGGGCTTCTAAAATCTCTGTATCTGTGACTACTGCATACCCTACTAGATTTTTCCCTGTAGGACCCTTTCTGCATGAACCATCCACATAAAATGTCACCTCGGCATCATCCAAGGGCATATCAGTGAGGTCTTGTCTGGGCAAAGTTATTTGCTCAATTTCCTGCAGGCAACTGTGTGGTGTGCCATCCACAGGAGTTGGAAGTAACGTTGATGGATTTAATGTTGTACAACGTTCAATTACCATATGAGGTTGGCTCAGCATTATGGTCATACATTAAAGATGTCTAGCAGGAGATAGATATGCTATTTTTTCTTGCAGTAAAATTATCGCGACTGCATGAGGCACTCTCAATGTGAGAGGGTGGAATAACACCACTGAGGCCGAAGCCTGTACTGCCATTGCAGCTGCAACTACTGCTTGCACACAGTGAGGCAATGATTGTGCCACTGGATCTAACTGTGATGAATAGTAAGCTATGGGGCGTTGCTTATTCCCATGCTGTTGGATCAAGACTGACATCATGTATCCCTGTTTACAATCTATGGTTTGAAAAAATCTTTTGTGGTAATTTGGAAGTCCTAAAACTAGTGATGAAGCTATCAATTGTTTTAGTCTGCAGAAAGTTGTTTCTGCTTCAGGTGTCCATTGTAATACATCTTGTGCTGCCATTGGTGTTTTATATATTAAATCAGCCAATGGAGCAGATTCTAAAGCATAGCTTGATATCCAGCTTTGACAAAAATTAGTCGTTCCCAAGAAGGACATCATTTCCTTCTTGGTTGTTGGCCTAGGTGCCTGTAAAATCACTGTTTTTCTATCTTCGTCTAGTATCCTACCTTCATTGGATATTACATATCCTAGGTATCTAACTTGTTTTCTCCAAAGTTGTAACTTATTTTTGTTTACTTTGTGTCCTTGTGCTGCTAAAAATTTCAATAATGCTATCGTATCTTCCCTGCATTGGTGTTGGGTAGGGGCTGCTAGCAAGATGTCATCTACATAAAGTAGAATCTGACTACCTCCTGGTGGAGTAAACCCTGCCAGGTTGCTTGCCATTTCTTGTGCAAATACCGTTGGACTTTCACAATATCCCTGTGGTAGCCGAGTATAGGTATATCTTTTACCTTGAAATGTAAATGCAAACCAATACTGGCTATCAGGATGTATAGGTATTGAAAAGAAAGCATTGCTTATATCTACCACAGTAAAATATTTTTGTTGTGGCTTCAAATCGTTCAACAAGGTGTGTGGATCTGGCACCGTAGGTGCTCTGGGTATTACTGCATTGTTTATGGCTTGTAAATCCTGTACCATCCGCCATTCCCCGTTTGCTTTTTTAACAGGAAATAGAGGGGTGTTACATGGTGAATCCAGAGATTCTACCAGTACTCCTTCCTTGAGTAATTCTGCTATTATAGGCTTGATTCCTTGCTCTGCATCTTTCCTCAGGGGGTATTGTCTTTTTTGTGGTCTAAATGCTGATTTAGGTGTAATGGTTACTGATCCTGCTGTTTAAATAAGTCCTACATCTGATTTGCTTGTTGACCAAAGAATATTTGGTATATCACAAGGCTTTTTCTTCTTCTTCTAACAAGAATGCTAATCAGCTGTCTTCACTAGCTTGCAAGTGTACAGCTGGATGTGTTTGCGTTAGCCAATTCAATTTCTGTTTTTGTACTCCCTGTTCTGATAATTCTAAATCAGTTTGCTTTTCCCATTTTGTTACTTTTTGTCCTAAATCTACCCATCTCACATCTTTACTCTTTGTCAAGCTGACATGTGGTAGTCTATTAGATTTGTACAGTTTCATGAATTCCTGAGGTAGTGAACAGCTTACTACACTGTTTCCCTCAGTATCCCAATACAAGGTTCGTAATACTAATCTGTTAGCGGGATTTTTGAACAACTCTTGCTCATATTCTTTATCAGGTCCTGGCATGCTGCAGTAGTATAGAGTACAATGTAACAAATGCTGTCGGTCAGTGTCAAGGGAGGGGACCTTACTGATGGCTACATTCATCAGTTCCTCGGTTACTGCCCCTGGACCAGTCATAACTAGGTCCTGGCTGTACCAGTAAAATGTTTCACCCTCCGGTCGCACCACAAAAGTATCCATTTGTCTTTGTGCTTCCATACCCTGCATAGTAGGAACTACCGCTATGCCAAATATCTGCATAAGATCTCTTCCCAGTAAGTTTACTGGACATTTTGCAGAAACTACAATTTTACTTTTCTGAGTCATACCTGAAACAGGGTCAGTTATTGCTATATCATGGGAAAGTGGTTCCCTATATAGCTGTCCATTTGCTGCTTTCACTAATATATAGTCAGGTGATTCAGAGTGTTCTGGTAACTTTGAAGGGTGTATCAAAGTTCGTGATGCTCCTGAGTCACACAAGAATTTCACTTCCCTTCCTTCCACCAGAAGTGTAACTTCCGGTTTTGTGTCTGCCAAATAGAGCTCCAAGCTCAGTAATGCTAAATCTAAAATTTCACTTTCTTCATCCTCTACATCTACTTGCACTTCCTCTGTTCCTTCCACTACATTTACGTTTGTCCTTTGTTTATTAGTCTTTCCTGATGATTTCTGATTTTCATCACTATCATATAGTCAGTCCTCATCACCTTTATTTTCTGTAGTCTCCTTTTTATTTAGCCTGCAATCCCTTGCTAAATGTCCTTTCTTACCGCACTTAAAGCACTCACCTTTCTTTTTTCTCTCTTCAAAATCTTCTGACCTTTTGTCAGATTGTTTATTTCCCTGGGTATTTTTCTTACCCTTTTTACCCGACTGTACTACAAAGACCTCTGCTCCATCTTCAGCTGTGAAGACTTGTGTCTTCTTTTTCTTTTTACTATTAAAGTGTCTTTCAGCATGTCTAGCATATTCAAGTAAGGCTTGTAGCCTGCTTGTTCGATGATCTATCATATGCTTTGTAATAAAGCTACTGATAGGTGCAATGCAACCTTTCAAAAACGCATTTTTCAGTTGCTGTTCATACGAGCTATCATTTGTCTGGCTTTCAGGAATAGCCATACCACTATGGTTATTGAAACATTCCAATAATCTACCATAGTACCCATCTACAGTTTCATTCTCTTGCTGTATGCATTGATTAATGCAAGTCCAATCTGCTCTAGGTTTCCATTTTTCAGAAATTCGGTCTGTAAGACCTTTCACTCTGTTGTCTAATTCTGCATCACTATGTGGGAGTGGTTTAAGCTGTGCGTCACAAGAGTTCCAGGTGCCACAAATCATGTGCCAGTCTGGACCCACAATCTGTCTAACTACCTTTTCTACTTCTTCCCCATTCAAGTGGTAACTTAGTCTCATACCTTGTAAATCTTGTAAAAACTTTGTGTAATTAACTTTCGGATGAGGGATTCCCTCTGTAGCTTTCCGAATATCTTCCGGTGTCCATGGTCTATATACTAGGAGAGTTGGGTCCTGCCCTTCCTGTCCTGCCTGAGGATTCGGTACCTCGATTAGTGGACAGATTTCCTCCTCATCCTCTTCTAGTGTGTCTCTCCCCATTTGATATAAGTCTGTATCCCTAAGTGTCTTACGTGTCCGGGACCTAGTTTTAATAGGTTCTCTAACAAATGGTTTTAGCGTTCTTGTAACTTCAGGATAACGTGGAGGTGGACTAGCCTGTCCTCCTGCTTCATATCCTGAAAAAGGCATTGGAGGGGGTGGAGGGGAAGGGGCCGTCGCTATTACTGTATTATTATCCTCTTTGTCTAAAAATAATGTTTTCGCATTTTTAATTTTCTGTTCCCTTCGGTTTACTTCCTCAATCCACCTATGTGCCTGAGGAATGCCTCATCGCTGTTGTTTTTTTGCCTGACCTTCTGCGTCAAATTTAAGCTGTTTTAAAAGTTTAACTAATGACATTTTATTTAATTTACCGTCAAATCCATATTTATTAACCCATTTTGTATAATACCTTACATTATCTGCTCGTTGTGATTGCATATATTTTTCGTCATCAGTTAGGGACGGATCTCGCGATTTTTTAGTGCACTGATTTCCCATTTTAATGTTACGTAACCCTTTTCACCACGTGGTATTTCAGTTCCTTACACAGTTTATCTAGAATAACTGCCTACCTTATTCTGTTTCCCTGATCTCTGACAAAATATACAGTAATTTCCTTTTGTCCCTGATCTGTATAACAAATCTCTGACAATAACATTTACTGTAACCTAGTCCCTGATCTAAATAAGAAAAAAGGCAAATATCTTCCTACCTGAGCCTCCTGGGTCAACCAGTTCAAGACCGCTCTTCGGCCGCAGATCAGAAAAGTGGCCAGCCTCTCAAAATGACAATTCAGTTGGAGGTCTTTGTGTTTCAAGAAGAACTGTTTCGGTAGCTTCTCCTGCGCAGTATTCGACCACCGGTACATTCTGATCTGTAGCTGTCGAGGGCTTCCGGTCAAGGTGGACCAAACTGTTAAATAAAAACAAATGATAACACACAGGAGGCTCAGATGCAAAAGTTTACTAGTGTACACCAGGAGGCAAAAAACCATACAAGCACAGAGTTTTGTCTGACATGATGTAGGAAATACACAATTTTATATAGTCATACATTCAAGCTGTGCCCACTTTACTGACGTGATTAGTCACAGGGCACCTACATCACTATGGTCTACAATATTCTATTCATAAGAAAAGCTGATGCTATACATTTTAAAAGTTTTCCCATGGGAATAATACAGCCTTGCAAAGCACCTGGTAAGTCATAATGTCTTTCTGTAAAATGTTATTCTTTCAAGGTTTCAGTCCTGCTCGAATACAATAGTCGGTTCAGTCTTGTAATATACTTCTTTGTTCTTCTTGCAACATTACTTTAGCAGCTGTGCTTTATCTCTGATAATATTCACAAGGCCAATTATCTCAGAGGAAGGAAGAAGGATTTTCAATGCTTTATACATTTAATTTTCCTGACCCAGCAGATAATCATTAGTGAAAAACATAAGCTTGCTGAGCTGGCTACTGCCAGGGTCAGAGTTCAAATACACTGCAGCTCCAAAGCTTCAAGCAATTACATGTAGAATCATTCTTATTGCCACATTGTAAATAGAATAAAATGCATTATATACTATTTGCTTTTAAACTAGCACTTCATACATGTTCAAATACATATTTTTCTAACAATAAGTCTTTGGTATAGAAGCACAGGTATCCTGACACTTGGATGGGAACAATGTTGGATAGGTTGGGCAATATTGTTAGGAAGTAATCATAGGTAGTGGGAGGCAAGCTGAATATATGGGGTTTATGTCATTTGAGCAAATAAAGTTTGTGTGAACACGTATTTATCAAACCCTAATTGTTGAAAGCTTGCACCATCGAACGGCCGTTTTAGCAATTTTTTTTCTAGGGAAAATAAAATGTTTGGCCTGCCTAGCAAATGCCAAAAATTTCACAAAATTTTATACTTGGTAAGGTGGGGGCACAGCCCCCCACACCCCCAATGAGAGGACTGTGCCCTCACCCCCAACTAAATATACGCTGGTGTAAACGACCTGAGACGTACCTCCTTGGACTACATGAAAAGAGACATTGAGGAGCTCTCTGATTATGTAGCCCAGGCAGGTATGACCCTGACCTTGAGCAGTATCCTACCTTCACCTAGAATGATGCCACAATACAGTGATAAGATGATCAGCTTTAATAATTGGCTTAAATTCTGGTGTCATTCAAAGGGATCCAATGTCTGTCTGCCTGGGATGACATGCTGGACAAGCCACGCTGCTTCAAGGGACGGCTTGCACCTGTCACCCCTAGGCTTCGGATATTGGCAAAGGCTCTTGCCACCCCATAGTGCCTTTTTAGGCAAGGCTCAAATTCTAAACCTACCACCCTAGAACACAAAAAGTAAAAACTAAGGGTAATGCTGCTCAATGCCAGAAGTCTCAATCTCAAGATGCACGCACTCGAGGCCCTTCTCAGTATGGAGAACATCGATGTCTGTGCTGTGACAGAAACCTGGTTCAAGGCTCCTGAGAGCACCCCAGCACTATCAGGTTTCACCTCATATCATGTGTTCCGGCCCCAAAATCCGGACAACACCAAGAAAGGAGGGGGGGGTGTCCATATTCATAAAGGACACCCAGACCTCAAGGTTGGTGGCAACGCACGATGCATCGGAGACCATCCAGGTGAAATTAACCATAGGCAAGACTGCTCTGCAATTTGTAGCATGTTACAGGCCACCCTCTCAAACTCAGGAACCTCACATGGCCTTCCTGAAAACAATGGAGGGGATAAATGTATCTCCAAACACCATCATACTAGGTGACTTCAACTACCCTATATAGACTGGGAACACTACTCAAGCCCAAACACTCTAGCCCAAAGGTTCCTGGAGTTCATAAACTCAAATGCCATGGAACAACTAGTCACCATCCCCACAAGAGGAGAAAACATACTTGATCTCATCATCACGAACATGGGATCACAATGCTCAACACCGAAGTATACCCCTCACTGGTGAGATCAGATCATAAACTAATCTCGCTGGAGGTCCTCATCCGCCCCCACCTGAAATAAAAAGACCACAGTGAAAAACTTCTCAAAAGCCGACTTCACACTTCTAACAACTAGTGTGGTCTCCTTTAAGGCCCCTGAGCCAGTGGTAAACATTACTCAAACCACTGAATCACTTACAAATGCCTTCTACCAGCACCTACAGGACTGCATGGATCAGGCAATCCCAAACAAAACTAAGACTCTTTGTACCAAAGGCAAGCGTCCAGTCTGGTGGACCCCAGCCATAAACAAGCTCTACAACAAAAGGAGGAAGCTACTACATGATAGAGCAAAATCCTTGAAAGGTAAGACACCTTTGATCATTATAAGTAAAAAACTAAGAGCTCTCATAAAATCATCCAAGGCAAATTTTGAGAGAAAAATCGCCAAGGACTCAAAAGACAATCATAAGGCCTTCTTTAGCTATGTTAGAAACCTAGGAGGAAACTCCCAGATATGCTCAGAATTAGTTCAAAATGATGTGAAGATTACTGAACCTACACACATTGCCAACATACTGGCTGACAGGTTCAGTGCAAACTTCTCCCCTCCCCAAAGGAGAGATATCTATACCAGAGGATTGTAGCCCCTCAAACATCTCAAACGCCCAGGTGAGAACTGCACTCTCCATAGCAAAAAACTCAGCATCCATGGGACGGATGGTGTCCCCGGCTGTGTGCTCCACGAACACAATGAGGAATTAAACCCGCAGTTAGGACAGCTGTTTAATTTTAGCCTCACCTCAGGATACGGACCCAAGGAGTGGCGCACAGCGACTGTGGTCCCACTTCACAAGGCGGTGCCTCCACCGACCCTGGAAATTACCGTCCCATTAGCTTGACAAGCCTTATCTGCAAAGCCATGGAGAGGATCATAATGGAACTCATAAATAAAGATATAGGGAACTTGCAGACTTTGGATCCAACCCAGTTTGGCTTTGTCAAAGGCAGATCATGCCTTTTAAACTTGGTTGACTTTTGAAACAGTCACCAAGGCCATTGATGAGGAAAGGCAGTCCATACAGCCTACCTTGACCTGGCAAAGGCCTTGACACAATACCCCACTCAGGTATCATCGAAAACTCATCAGCTTGAATGTAAACCCATACATCACAAGATGGGTTGCAAACTGGCTAAGTGACAGAACCCACAGGGTCAGAGTTGCTGGAGTCATGTCAGACTCAAAGCCTGTCACAAGTGGTGTCCCACAGGGCTCAGTCCTGGGTCCACTCTTGTTCAGCATCTACTTTTCTGAAGTACAAGCAAACACAGGAGGGTTATGGCTGACAAAGTTTGCAGATGACTGCAAACTGGGCGCCATAGTTGAAAACACATCTGACACAGATATCCTTCAGAAGGGCCTCACAGAAACGGATAACTGGTGCCAGAGCCATGGCCTAAAGTTAAATGCCAAGAAATGCATAGTCATACCCTTCGGGAAAAACAAGGTTACCCCTAGCTACCATATAGGTGGCAATCCACTGAGCACAGAAGAAGTCATCAGGGATCTGGGGACCCAGGTTGACAGTAGCCTTTCGTTTGACACTCATGTTGCTAAAGTAGTTAGGAAAACCTTCTACATTGCCCACCTGATCATGAAGGGATTCACATCTAGATCAAGGGAGGTCATCATCCCCTGTACTCATCACTCATAAGACCTATGATTGAGTACAATGCCCCATTCGGAATGTATCTGACCCGACACCTGCAGCAGCTGGAAAGGCCCCAAAAGTTCCTCACCAAAAGGATAAAGGGTCTCAAAAATATGTCTTATGCTGCCCGACTGAAAGAACTCCAGCTCTATTCAGTCTCATACCGCTTGCTCAGAGGTGACCTGTGCCTGACATATAAGGCCATGTCAAACCCTGATTTGATGAATATGCTTCACCTCAAAAAATCTAGATCCCTCAGAACCACAAGGGCGGGAGACTTAAACCTTGACACTGTTATTAATAGAACGTGCTGGAGGGACAGATTCATCACCCAGAGACTCCCTATGCTGTGGAACAAAATCCCGGTACATGTGAGGCAGAGCACCTCGCTGGCTTTGTTCAAGAGGAATCTTGACCAATGGATGGGGGATCGCAGATATACCCCAGGGATTACTTCAGTGTCACTGCTTGACAGAGGCACAGCAAAATAATGGGCATAGTTTTATTCAAACTAAAGGGGTGGCGAAAGCCAAATAACTATGGGCTAGGCTTATAAATGCCCTTGGGCAGATAGCCTAGTATGAACCTATGAACCTATGAACCTATGAACCTATACCAACACCAAGATCACACTAAAGTGGGGAAGAGGGAAAATTCTCAATGATGGCCAAGTGTTTTTTCCCCTAGGAAAAAGTTTGTTAAAATGGCCATTCAACAGAGCAAGCTTTTGACAATTAGGGTTCAACAAATAGGTGTTCACACAAAAGTTTTTCACTCAAGTGAAGTAGACCCAAAAATATGTTCATTTTTCAGTGCAGGTAAATGTTCTTGGCCCAAGTGTAGATTTCTGCAAGTGTTCTCATTGCCCAGGACAACACTCTGCCATCAAATGGTAGAGGAAGGAGGTGGACCTGACAGTACTCGGGCAGGGCAAGATGTGGAATCTGGGATATGAGGAACGGAAAGACAGAGGGGTGTAAGAGAGGGTTGTCCTTTCAAGATGGAGCTGGTTGTAGCCTGGTGCATTCACCCATTAATGTGAGTTATTAGCTTTGCTTCAGGGCTAGTCTAATAAGGAGGTGGCTCAGGATCTTTTGGAAGGGTTTCAAGGTGATTTTGCAGTAAAATCTAAGGTAAGTCATTCAATTCATATCTGAAAAAATTTGAAGTCAGTTTTGGGGAAGGAAAATATGTTGAAGAAACTGTTGGACAATGAGTTGACTGAGGATACACTACTAGGTCCCATTGAAGTTCCACCATTTACTGAATATTGAGTATCCCTGTTAAGTTTGGTGCCTATGAATTTACCATGGGAATTTAGGTTAAAACACCATTTATCCTTTCCTGGAGGTGATCCTGTCAATGCTCATATTGATAGTCAGAAGGTAAGGTTCAGCATTCTTCTTTGGATGAGGTGGTAAGGGTGATCATGTCATTCACGGATCCCTAGTTCGTTAAACTGGATATCAAGTCAGCATTTAGTTTATTGCCAGTGAGAAAGCACGATTGTCCTATCTTGAGCATGAATCTTGATGGTAAGTTTTACTTCATCAAGCCTATGCCTGTGGGCTATGCAGTCACATCTGCCACTTTTGAAAAGTTCAACGCAACATTGCACTGGATGTGGCAGAGGGAAGTTAGCCTGGGAGGGGTCCATTACTTGAACAATTTGTTTATTGATTGGGAATGGAAAGGAAATGGTAGTCAGGGGAATGAGGTTGTTTCAGCAAGTATATGAGGAGCTTGGGGTGCCATTGGCTAAAGACAAAGGGGAGGGATCTGCTATGATGTTAACATTTTTAGGTTAAGAGCTGGATTCAAATCTGGAAATGTTCAAGCTGCTGTATGACAAGGCGGTGAAAGTGAGGGATAAGTGGGAACCAATGGTGGAATGGGAAAAGATGATGATTAAGGATGTTTTATGGCTCCTTAATTTCACATGCAGAGGAATAGGGCTGGGTTGAACATTCATGAGAGCTGTGGCCATTTTGTTGCAGAGCATGAAGCAGAAGCATCATTTGATAAGGGTAGGCAAGCAGTCAGGTTGGTTAAGAAAGACATGACTATATGGCTGGAGTTTCTCCAGTGTTTTAATGGGCTGTGTTTTTGGCAAGATGACTGGGTTGTGTTAAAGATGACGGGTTGTGTTATCACACATTGACCTGTTTATAGACACAGCAGGAGGGTTAACTATGGGAGCATATTTTGCTGGCAGGCAGTTTACTGAAGCATGGCTGGAGTGGTGGAATGACAAATATCAAAGAGATATCACTTTTATGGAACTGATGCCAATTTGGGCATCACTGATCATATAGGTGAAAGATTTTTGGAACAAGAGAGTGATATTTCATTCAGATAACTTGGTTGTTGTTTTTATTTAGAAGATGGTGAAATGTAAATGGGTACAAGAGTTACTCAGGAAGATTGTTAGCCTTTGTTTAAAACATTAATCTTTCTTTTACAGCTCAGCATATAGCTGACCATTGCAATTTTTTGGCTGATAATTTGTCTCACTTTCAGTTTTACCGGTTTCAGCCGCTGGCACCCAAAAGCTCAGAAAAGCCACACTATCTTACACAAGAAGGTTTGGGAGATTGGCTAAGCATGGCAAGTTAGCTGGTTCAGCAACCTTGGTTTGAGGCTATTAGGAAGGTAAGGCTTTAGTGGTTTTTAAGCAATTTGTTAGTTTGCCATTAGAAATTAATAATTTGTCGAGTGATTTAGTGTTGAGATTTTTAGTGGTGAGATGAAGGGTTGGGGAGACAGTCAGGAGGGCCAGGATACATCTGACAGTATTGAGTGTAGTGGTGAAATTATTCATTTTATGGGATTTTAATAAGGACAAGAGGATTTTGAGGGTTGTGAAAAATGCATCAAAAAAAGGGGATAGAAGCTTGCCATTAGGCAAGCATATGTTGCCAATTTTGTTGACAGGATTGCACAAGATGGCTTGTTCTCATTTTAATTATGTGTTGAGGGTCACTTTGGCAGTTTTCATGAAAGCTGGTGCATTCTGAGTGAGTAAATTGTTGATTTGGCTAAGTTGATCATAAACTAATCAGGTGGATGAATGCAAGCAGGTGGGAGCAGATTGCATGTATTATGTCTGGTGGCATAAATTGAACAGTGGCAAAATGTGTGTGGTATGCTGCTGGAGCATTTGGTGTTTTGGGATTTGAAGGGAAAACAGGTGAATGCTAAGAAGATTGTAGTTTTAGTGAGGGTGGTCATGAGGGACCAAGGAGAGGCAGTAGATAAATATGCTATTCATTCTTTTAGAATAGGAGGGGTGTCCAATTTGATTGCAGAAGGTGGATCCAAAGAGGTGATTAAAAGAGCAGGGTGATGGTAAGCTGGGGCACTTTTGAGCTGCATTTGTTAGCATATATAGGGAAAGAGGTATATTAGCTGTATTAATTATGTGCATTTTTTTCAGGAAGAAATATTTTAGTCATGTTGGATCACTGTTTTATTTACTGGGAGGCTAGAAGAGTAAAAGTACATCCTGATGATGTGAATTTGGGCCTTGATCCAGCGTAATGGCAAATCTACAGGCATGGTTCTAGAGGTATGAAGTGTCAATTGTTACCAGTGCTTGAAATGATTAGACAGCAATTCAGCAATCAGTTCAGGATAGTTATACATCTGGGAAATAATGGCATTGGTGGTGTGTCTAAAGGGAGACTTCTTACCTGTTTGTTAAATGATTTGTCAGTTGTTGAGCAGAGGTTCTCGGGGGGCTAAAGTTGTTTGGTTAGTAAAGCTGTAAATTTATTATTAAAGTTTTTAAGAGGAAGCTGAGCAGTCTATTATGCTGTCCACTTCTCTTTCTTTATGGTAATATTTGATTTGTGTTACTTCTTGTTAATAAAGGATGTTGATATTGATGTATTTGATATATTGTAATAAAGTTGATCAGAAAGTCGTGAAAGTTGGCAAATTGTTTATTGATGGGTTAAGGATAGCCCAGTTACAAGAAATCTTACCAAGGTGATCAAGATTTGTTTTTGCTTGACAAAAGGTAGCAATAATATGAAATCAACTAAACATTCTCTTAATGTGAGTATGTAAGCCATTTAAAAATGTATGTAGATGTCCATGCAGTACTGCATGATGGCAAACCTAATATATCAGTAGCTACCTAGATGTGATATTTGGGGAAAAAAACAAATAATTGGAATATTCAGGATCTGAAGGCTATCCTACATTTACAATACATAAAACATGGGAGGTGTATTCATATACTGGTATGAAACACTAGAAAGCGTGAAAATTTTGTTTTCATTTTCCTCTGACATACTAGATGCATGGCTTCTTATTGATTATAAAATACATAAATATATAAATATCCTAGTCTCATGACTGATACCTGAAGAAAACTTACTTTTATTGATCTGAGTAAATAAGAGTTGGATTGATTATATTTGGACAATTTAAATATTCCAACATAGAGTAGTATTTAATTATCTCTGTAAACAGTGTGGAAAATACCTTGTTGAATATATTATTCAGCTAAATAGAGAGCACCCTGTTAAAAAAGTACTGAAGCTGTAAATATAATATGTTTTATATTTGTAATTCAGTGTAGATACCACATACACTACCTAGTCAGAATAAGCCTTGAATATATTTAACATATAATTTGATTAAAGAGTTTGTTCCTATTAGGGCAGGGTTGGAAGTGTCTAAAATGTAAAATAATCACTCTTCTCAATCTCAGCATTAACATTGTACTTTCAGCCAAATTAGAGATCAGACTACAACCCAGTGCTACCTGTTGTCACTGTCAGCATGTTTATGTACACTTTAATGCCACCTACCTATGATGGCCTTTATTCTAGTACACAGTATAATGAATGGATATGCTTGCTCACCGGCATTGTCTGTATATGGCACACAGAGCGATGAGCAAAATCAGCTTGGAGTGCACCAACTGAGTCATCAGTCAGTCTCACCACTATCTCAGCTCACTGGTTTCCTTTCCTGCTGTAGAGGGAGATACTAAGTTTACCAATATCCTCCACTTAGATGAACAGACATCCAAATATCAGCACGCCTATGACTTCTGGCACTGTGGAGCAGGTATGAGCAGCTCACGTTCAAGCTCCAAAACAGATAATTAGAGAATAGAGGGAAATATAGAGTTTTATTTTAAAAGAGATGGGAGAGATTGTCCATGTGTACCAGTACAAATTCAAAAATCCAATAACCAAAACACCACCGAGAGAAGAAAAGAGAAGTTGCTGGTCTAGAAAGTTGTGGAAAGTGGTGGAAAGCTGAGATGAAGAGGCACAGAGAAAGTAAGGTAACTGAGTCACCTGGTGGTTCTGCTATGGAAGAAACAATTGACTGAATGTGCACAGAGGTCCTCAAAATTAGCAGCACCTTACTGGTGTAGATTAAGACTAATAACCAAAAAACAGAGGAAATTAAACAAGCACTGTCCAGAAATGTGCATGATATAACATCCTGTAAAAAGAGGTAGCAGAGATGAAAGGGAAAGTAATTGAACAGGAAACTGTTTATTTTATTTATTTATTTTATTTTACATTTGATGACCAGGAAAATCCACTGGACATAGGTCCTTTTTCAGTGGAGGCCCGGGGACAAGTCCATTATAAATCGAACATCGATAGTACACTATTAGTACACTATTAAAAAAATAAGACAAAGGACAATTTACAAAGAGATATGCATACAAATGAGACAGCAAGTACATTTGTCAACTTCAGGTAGATACTAAAATGAAGTTAATTGAGCTGGGAAG
The DNA here is from genome assembly GCF_019279795.1 of Protopterus annectens. Classification (NCBI taxonomy): domain Eukaryota; kingdom Metazoa; phylum Chordata; order Ceratodontiformes; family Protopteridae; genus Protopterus; species Protopterus annectens. The sequence continues at coordinate 245,219,431 of NC_056725.1, read as the reverse complement.
ATCACTCGTGGTGTAAGAACCTGTGATTATCTGCTTTCCCACAGAAGGTCAAAAGACACATTTGCAAGAAGTACATAGTAGAAAACATACCTAGATGGAAGGGTTCTCTCTAAGTGACCTAAAAATATTCCAGGTGCATCAATGCAACGACAAGAAAAATGGTGAGACCCAAAACAGGAAGATTCCAGAACTATGAGTTTAAGGAGAAAATGCCATTACAACTATGCAGTAAGGGTCAGAAGTTAATGGTAAATCAAACACTGGTATATGGTAGACCTTGATTATTAGAGTACTGCCAGGTAGCAAAGGCTTAAGTGTCTGCTGGAAATAAAACCGTGTAGGTAAATGAGGCTGAAATTCAAGTTGCCTGCTTATTTCATCCAATAGAAGTCAAAACATATCTGACAGCAGAGGAGTCTATGGAAGACCGCCAAAGAAAGGGTAAAATGGGAGTTTCCAGGCTAGAGGAGGAGAAAGAGAATGACCACATATAGGGAACAACAAGGACCAGCACAAGGGTGAGCACAGATGGCAGTTAAACCTTTTTCATTTTTTCAAAGGAAGCTCATTCAGAATCAAAAGAGAATACAGTTACAAACATAAATGATGAAATACAGCCTTTCTGAAATAAGCAAGTGAGATATTAACTCACCAGATGTGGCCAATGAGGTACAACAACAACATAAAGAATAACGTACTTAGAAAAAGGTAAACTATGAAGGAAATTATTAACTGTTAATGATGGAAGTATCAAAAACAGAGATTGATTACACTGATCACTGCCGGTGTGAAACTCAAAGCAAAAGAGACATTAAGGGGAAATGAGGGTACATTTGTGAAATGCTGCAACTCATAGACTAGAAAGAATCATTTACTTTATGTTTTCTTGAATTGTCACAGAGTAATAGACAACAAGGGAAATAAAACTGTCAAATAAAACAGAATTTTGTAAAAATTACTGAACTTGTAAATAAGTGAATATTTATTGGGGGATTGTGAAAATAATATGATTTTTATGTTGAGTGGAACAAATGTTTTACCCTTTTGTTTCCCACCTTAATCTTCATAATAACTTGAAGTGGATTGAGAGTTTGAGATTGTGAGTGTGTGTGTGTGTGTGTGTGTGTGTGTGTGTGTGTGTGTGTGTGTGTGTGTGTGTGTGTGTGTGGAGAGATGAAGCCTCAAAGGCACCAATGCACCAATACATGGTTATGTAATACAATTGCAGTATTGGTGGACAGACTGTTACTCGTGAATTTTTGGATAACTGGTGTATAGACAAATGTAAATAAAAGAGAGGGGTATGTAGGAAGAAACTGCACTACACATGATAGATGAGACAAATTAAAGTAATGCTCCAGTATGGCCTGAGAGAAATTATTCTATAAAGGAAGTAGTCACGAGTTAAGGTAGGATAAGGAAGCAAAATCCCACTGGAGAATACCATTCACAGGGAGGCATCTCCTTATAGGGATGATAGCAAAAATGGTATTCTGCAGAAAGGGTACGTGTGTGGAAAAAATGTAACTTAATGAGAGTGCAAACAGGGCTGGCTGCAGGAGCAGATAGGCAAGCTCACATGAAGGGAGTGACAACTTTGAGTAAATACCAGAGGGTAAGCAACAACATGCGTATACAGCTGATTATGATTTAGTTTTGTGAAATTTTGGGGCAGGAGATGTCAATGAGAATTTATTTGGAGAAGAAAAAAGGCAGATAATAGAAAGATTTCAGAACCAAAAAATGGAGAGAGAGAGAGAGAGAGAGAGAGAGAGAGAGAGAGAGAGAGAGAGAGAAATGGTAATAATGGCACAACTGAATGAGAGTGAATAATGCTTAGGAAGGGAAGTTGATAAGAATATACAGGAATAGTGAGCAAATGGGGGCAGTGTTTATATAGAGATAAAGACAAATGTTAACCCATATTTCTAAGCTGAAATGTTAAAGGCTTAGTTAATAAGCAGAAAAGACAGATGGTGTTAGCTTAAATGGACAAAACAATATGTTTCAAGTGATAATGCTGCAAGAGTATGACATAGCATAAGAAGTTAAACAATGAACATAAATGAGCAGGACATTGAAGAGAAGGATGGTTATCCTAGTGAAGATGGATGTACAAATCTATATAGAGGAAGACAGAGAAGCCAAACAAGGAATTATATAATAATTCGGGGATTTTGGTGGGGGAAGAAAATTGCTATAGCTTGCACACACTCATATACATATATATATATATATATATATATATATATATATATATATATATATAAATATATGTGCTTGTGTGTGTGTGTGTGTGTGTGTGTGTGTGTGTGTGTGTATATATATATATATATATATATATATATATAGATATATATATATATGTGTGTGTGTGTGTGTGTGTGTGTGTGTGTGTGTATATATATATATATATATATATATATATATATATATATATATATATATATATATATATATATATATGTGTGTGTGTGTGTGTGTGTGTGTGTGTATATATATATATATATATATATATATATAAAAAAAAAAAGATATTGACAAACATAATTGCCTTTCAGCAGGGGATGCCAATTGCAGTAGTGGATTGGAATTTAATCGATGACAGGAGCAATGATGTAACAGCAGGACCACAAAGGGTTATGATTAACAGAGAAGCTAGGATTTTGTAGAAATATGTCAGAATCTTTGGGTTGAAGGATACATCAGATATAGTATTTGCAAAAATATGTTCACTTTGACTGGAAAAATAATAATTGGGCAAGACTAGATAAGGTTTACATTTTGGCAGGGCATATTAAAACAGTTACATACATTGATACATCCACTGATTATATCAGAAATTCACCAACTGCAACTTGTTGGTCTGTCTAGTAAGATTGTGGACAGGCATTGGTGTTTCCCCTTGCACATGCTCAAGGATGAAAATTCAGAGGCTGGCTTGGGAGGTAATACTAGGGACAGTTGGGTGACACAGAAGTATGCAAATAGTACAGGATACGGATTGATAAAACTGATTTAAAAGCAGAGATACAGGTAAACGGGGAAAAAAAGAGGTGTGGGAAGTCAGTGTCTTGAAGTGCAGAGAGGGTTTGCAAATAAGGGTCAAGAGTTTGGAGATTGCATATATATTTGTTAAGCAGGTCCATGATGATGCGCTCCATAGCTTTGTATACCAGGCTTGTCAGGCTAATAGGGAAATAGTTCCCAGGATCTGTAGTCGCTCCCCTTTATGGAGAGGGATGACTGTAGCAGTGCACCGTTCATTAGGGACAAAGCCTGAGGTAAGGCTGTGATTGAATAAGGCACACAAGAGTGGTGCCAGTTCATTTTGTAGCTCATGTAGAACACAGCCAGGGATACTATCAGGTCTCACGGATGCTATATTCTTGGCTTTGGACAACTCAGCTTTTACCTGTGCAGCAGAAATGTTGGGCACCAGGCTTTCTTCTGATATTGTGATAAGGCCTTGGTGGGGGGGGGGGTAAAGTTGGCACTGAATCTGTTGGCCAGTATGTTGGCTATATCTGTTGGCACAGTATAGGAGGTGCCATTGTGCAATAACTCAGAGAAAATTTGGGTATTACCTTGGAGGTTGTTGATATGGCTATAGAAGGCTTTGTGGTTGTTTTTGGTGTCAGCCACAATTCTGCCTTCATAGCTGGCTTTAGAGGATTTGATAAGGGATATCAATTTTTTGTTGAGGCTGATAAGGGAGTTTTTCCAGTCTTGTGACTTCACTTTTTGAAGGGTATCTGTGTCTTTTGAGTGACTATTTATAGAGCAAAATCATCTGTATGACCTAGATACCATGCCCTTACATCTAAGCTGAATTACAGAGAATGCTTTTCTTATAACCTTCGACACAGGCCATTGACATGTGTCTTACTTCAGAGAAGTAGATGCCAAAAAAGACAGGTCCCAGCACTGATCATTGAGGGACTCCACTAGTGACTAGCCTCTTTGTGGAGGTATATTCCCCTGTCTAATATTCCTGCATTCTATCAGTAAGCTAGCTGACTCTCCACCGGGTGACATGGATTTATGCCTAATTTTGTAAGTTTATCCACAATGCCCAAGTGACAGTATGCACAGTTTTGCCCTTTAGTGACCTTCTCAAAGAAGTCTGTCCAGTAAAGTAGACATGACCTACCTTTGACAAAACCAAACAGGGTAGGTTCCAGTGTCTGTAGAGTTCATATGTCATTGTTTATCTGATCCATGATAATTCTTCCCATGGCCTTGCATATGAGATTAGTCAAAATTATGGGTCTGTAGTTCCTGGGTCTGTGGAAGGTCCCCTCTTCTGTACAGAGATAATTATTGCTGTCCTCCATTCATTAGGCATGAAGCCTGTATGGAGGCTATGGTTAAACAGAGATACTAGTGGGTCTGACTGGCCAAGTTTCATGCTATTTAGGAGGCATTCAGGGATATTATTAGGGGCATTGGTAACAATATTCTTAGTTTTAGAGAGTACAGTAAGGAACTGCTCATTCGTGATAGTTTGTGAAGAAATGGTGGATGTTATTTCATGGGGGGGTGACTGGTGGTGATAGAGTGGCACAGTTGGAGCTAAATTTATTTGCCAGCAGATGTGCTATATCCTCTGTCTCCATTTATGTGGTTACATTCACCAGTAGTTGGCACATTGTTGGATACTGCCTTTAAGGTTGCAGACATAACTGAATAAAACCTTATTATTTACTTAGCTATGAATGCTTTTTTATCTCAAATTTGGCTTTGGTAGACTTAATTTGTCCCTTGAGCTGCTTGTTCAGATGTTTCCCCTTAATAAGCAGCAATGGCAGGCTCAGAGCCACTGACAGGGTATGGAGGGGCTCCCATTGAGAAATAATAGGTGTCCCCTAAAAACCAGCAAGCCAGTCTGCTCCCTATCATCCAATTCTCATCAAGCAATGGAAGGCTGATAATGATTCCCAGGCATGAATGAGCAAATGGGCAATACATCGCCATCTCTCACCTACTTTACGAATACCTGGCTGAAGTTTCATCATAATGAATGTGGTAACTAACCACATGAATATAGAGGAGCCATCAGGCAATGTCAGGGAGGAAAAAGAAAAGCAAAAAAGTAGACTTTAATCATGAGGTGTTGGCGCAGTTATTTTGTGTGCACTTTAACAGATCATTAATGATAATAGGTCACTCTTTATTCATAGAATACAATAGTCAGAATATACTTTGTTCAAGTATTTTGAATGAAATTGTGTAATATGCCATGAAAAAAGTAAGAAATTGCACTTTGCCCATGTAATTAAATTATTGTCTTTTTTTTCAGAAATCATTGCCTGAAGGATGTTTGCCATTGCTGAATTAGCTGTGGTAACACTTAGACATAAAAATGTAGAAAAGAAGGAAAAATGTATTTATTTATTTATTGTATTTTTTGACATTTGTTTACCGAAAAAAATATGACTGGGAAATGTAGCCCATTTCTGCAGAAGCCCAGGGAGAAAGGCTGTAGAGTTGAAGAGTATACAAAGGCAATATAATCAACAACAAACAGCTTTAATTTAACATTTCAGGAACAATATCAGTACTAATAAGATTAAGCAATAAAGCTTTATAAAAACAAACTTGTATAACTGGAATAAGTAATTAAAGACAAAAATTCTAAACGCATAGGACAAAGGTAACACGATATATGCATGGGTGTATTCTGATCAATTAGGATGAAGAAAAAGGGAAGAGATTAGTTAGACAGAAGAAAATGTTATCAGCATTCAATGTTAGAGGAAATATTTTAGGCAAATTCTGAAAAGATGTCTGGTGCAGATTCAATAAAGCATGCATGAGCCGCTAAAACTGTGTACGCGTAATGGCACAGCATACATGATTGCACAGTGTTTTGTATGCAACTCTACAGGGTGTGTAGAACCATGAAATCATGGTAAAAACAGTGGTATGCTAATTACCATAAGCAGCTGAATTGTATGCTAATCAACTAATCCATGATGGATGAGCTATTCAACAAGTTACAAAGCAACTGTGTAGACTAGGTGTCACTTTTCCCTGTGAATTCCAAAACCTACTGGAATAGAGTCATGGAATGGAGTCTACACAGAAAGAATGCTAAGGGCTGCTGTTGGTGTAATTCATGTGTATGTGCAACAGGCTGAAATCTATGCTGCTGTTGCTGCTAATAGACCACAGCCAAGAAGGAGAAGAGTTTTCAGACCCTATTTAACTTATCACAATCTACATGATGTAAAAATTGTAGACCACTACAGCCTGAGTAGAGGGGAACTAATACCAGTGGAGACAGTGGTATGTGTAGCATTTAGAATTTTAGCTACAGGAACCTTTCAGAGACCAAAAGAGGACATGCTGGGGGTGTCACAGGTATCAACATCCAGGATCCTCCATCAGTTCCTGTATGCTATGCTCCAACATGTCAATGACCACATGTATTTTCCTCATACACCTGAGGACAGGATCATAAATATGCAGGAGTTCTACCCCGTAACACACTACCCTAGAGTACTGGGTGTCATAGATTGTACACATGTAGAAATCAAAGCACCACCAGTGGAACTGGGATGGGTCAATATAAATAGATAGGGTTTCTACTCCATTAATTGCCAACTCATGTGTAAAGCTACGGGAATCATCTTGAATGTGTGTGCTGGCAACCCAGCCAGTTACCACAACTCACATATCTGGCACACCTCCCAACTGTACCAGATGCTCGCTATTGGGGATATCACACAGGACCATTTACTTGGAGATGCAGGTTATGCACTGGAACCATGGCTGATGACGCCCATCAGAAATGTACACACACCCACTGAAGAATGCCATAATGAGGCACACGCTCAAACCAGAAATATCAGAGAACATGTGTTTGGAATGCTGAAGTCACAATTCTGGTGCCTAGATACACCTGGGAGAGCCCCGCTATACAACCCACATACCTGTACTGAAATCTTCACCACCTGTGCCATGCTTCACATATCATCCTGTGAAAACAGCTTCAGGAGGATCAACAAGGTGAAGGGACAAACATCCCACCACCACTGGCAAGGTCACCACAGTGACATGGATGTGTGGAGTCAGAGGGGGATCCAGCAGCTGCTGTGGGTGTAGGTAGACATAGAAATGCTCAGTATGCCCTCACATTGGCTAAGAGGCAATACACAGCACACTCACTCACCACTTAAGGGGCTAAAATCTTCATTCGACATCCATATATGTAGTAACTGGGTTGGGAGGGTGGCCTAATGGTTAAGGTGTTTGCCTTACAAACACAAGGTACAAGGTTTGAATCTCACAGGGGATAATTGGCTAGGTTTAAAATGGCTCGCAAGGGCAGTTAGCCTAGTACTAATCTATGAATCTATGAATCTATATGCAATGCTCACAGCCCATGTAATGGGTGTGTACTGCTAGCATCAGACAGATTCACCCATGAACTAAAACTGTAGCAATTGCCAGCTTTACAAGGAATAGAACCAAAAATGTGTAATAATATAAATGAATGGCATAGCCTTGAATACTGTTACTTGGTAACGTAAGCAGTAAAAGGTGGTTGATATTTACAGCAAAGACTTCAAGATGTGACAGCAGTGACTTATATGAATACCTACGTCTTCTATGAAGTAATAGGCCTCAGGCATCAAAGATTCACACATTCATACCTCTCAAAAATATTGATGGTCACAGTATGTCCTCAGTTTGTCTCATACTTTTGTACTGGCAAATCATTAAGGAGAAAAGATAGAAATTAATGACACACATTTCAATTTCAGACTTCATATCCTTCAGAAAAATCCTAAAAATACCGATGCAAAAGCATTTTAATTCTATCAACTGTCTCTAACTTTGTAAGACCAAAATATTTAAAAAGTATCCCTACTGTTCAGCCTTTGTCTCACTTTTGTTTATGGCTTGGCCCAACGTTTTTCACCTTTTGTAAGAGTGTGAGAGGCATGTACACAATACAAAAACCTGTAAGAAAGCAATACAATTAGCAAAATATCACAAACACAGATATTCTAAGTATGAAGTCAGCTATGCACCCTGACCATCAGACACAAGGTTTATGTATCACTGAACCCTAAACAAAGAGAAGAAGGATATGGCACAGTTATCATCAGTTGCACAGGGTGTTGTGTGGGGGGCAGGAAGCCTAGGCTGACACAAAAGGTAACTGAGTGTGAATGAGTAAGAAAGAGAAACAGGCAGACATTTGGATAAAGTAACAAATGACCACTAAGATATAATGAGCTTTAACCCTCATGGCTGAATCATGCAGCTGTTGTGTGTGTATCTGTATGACCCTCCAGGTGAAATTGGTGTGTGAGTATCTGCAAGAACACAGCCAAGCTCTGTGCTAGCTCTATGTCTTGGTATGTTGGACAGGTGTGAGCCATGCATGGTAGAGGTGGCAGTTCATTGTCATAGGATCATAGGATCATAGGAGGCTATAAGCATGGCCAAGAGTTTAGCTCATGTTTAAACAAGTCAGCACCCACAGTCCCTCTCCAGCAGAGAAACAGGTGGAATCCCAGGGGTGTATTCTCTGTTTCACATCCAATTATCCAGGTTGCACTTAAGATAAACACTTTACGGCTATTTTAGTCTTGTATTTAGCTTTTGAAAACTTGACAAGTTTCCTGATTTACCTGTTGAAACTAATGAGGAATTTTATTTTTCTGTTGCTTACATTTAGACAGGAAGTTCTGCCTTCTGCTATATAGTTTATTTATGCCAGGTGTCCTGTTGAATCACCCATCAGTTGTGTGCTGGGCTGATAGATCTTGCAACCTGATAGTTTCTTTACATCACCTGTTGAGTCACTTTCTAGAAACTGGTAGAACTCCCCTTTTAGCTTCTTTGTTACCAATCCAGTATTGCTTCCTAGCCTAGTCTGTCAGGGTTCTTTTGATGACTTTGTGGATTTCCACAGTCAGCTTTCCTCATGGACCTTATTTCTATAGCAGGCTTTTTTTGAGCTGCAGTCATTCTTTATCAAATAGGTCTATTTCCTGGGTCTATATTAGATCACTGAACACTTAAAAAAGCTAACGGTGATTAATTGACCCTATGTAAACAAACACTTACAATGTTGAAGTGTCAGAAAGTGATTTTTTTCCCTTGGAAAAAAATTGCTGTTCCGACAAAAAAAAAAAAAAGTACAAAACTGTATCAACATTACATTAAGTGGGGGGCTTTGCCCCCCACACCCCCCTACTTAAATATCCCAACTCCGAGACCGCACTACAGTGCCAAAAATGGCAAAGTACCAAAGCGGCCAAGCAAATTCTTTCCCAAGGAGAGAATTCACTTAACAGCCGCTTCAATATTTTGCGTTTTCAGCCTTTCATGTTCGACCAAGACGCATTAGAAAGAATGCATATTCGGTCTTGTAATATAGACCCTATTTCCTCCTTTTCTTGTCTTGGGATAGTAGAGCTGTTATACTTTCTCTACAGTTAATTTCCATGTCCAATCCTGAGAACTGTCTCTGCCAAGAGACATACTGGCACATCCAAGCCCATGGTCAGATGCACGTCTGGTACCTGAATATGACTGATGTCTACAGGATGAGTTCTCCTCAAAAGGACACCCAGGACCATGAGTCCCATGGTCTGCCACAATTGGGTGTGGACACCTCAACCACTGATGGAGCAGTGGAAGAAGTGCCACTATAGGGCACGATCAGGCACAGCCATGTCTGCTAACAGCAGATGATGTGGCTGACCTACATCCACGTAGATGCTTCCCCTCTCCCAGCAGATGTTCCCTCACAGACACTGCCCATTCCAAAGTGTCATTTATCTGATCCATTGAATCTGCAACATGGTGGTGGAGGCAGTTATGCATGTCAGCCTGTGCCACATCTGCAACCCTAAGCATTTGTTCAGAGGACCTACTGAAATGTAACTGCACCTCAATGACAGCCCTAAACATATGTCAAGTGGCACAAAAAGATACATCTAGATCAGGTGAAGGATGGAAAGCAGGCCTCCTTCGAGCACTCCTAACAACCTTCTTGCATGGTACCTCTCCCACACTTTGGCTACAGCCAGAGTCAACTAGCACTGAAGTCACAGTAACCACACTACACAGATCAAGTGTCTCAGCCCCCACCTGTCCAATATCTGAAGGCTCACTGGAATGGGTTGGCATGTACTTACTGGCTGCACCCCCCTGACTGCACCTCTGTTTGTCCACCATCATCATCAAAGTCTGATGATACTCTATCAGTTGGTAAGAGTCCTACACTTCCACTATCAGGATGACCTGTGATAATAAGCAATAAACTCAAGATGGAAATTAATACCTGCACTACTACAATTTAATATATGCTAACAAACTAACACTGGTGCCACAATCATAGACGGTGCAACAATACACACACATACTCCTCACACCCGACTCACACATAGGGATAAATGCTTACTTCTGTCAAATGCTCATCAGTACTGAAATAAAAATATTTGGCTTACCATGTACAGATGACTTCTGAGTTATTACGGATGATGGTCCCAGAAGAAGTTAAGCAAAATGTAGGGACATCATCATCACAATTAACAGTAAAACAGGGAGTTAAAACTTTTGGGCCTTTATAGGTCCATTTACAATACTTTTAACCTAAACTTGGATGACACATCCACCCCAAGCCCATGTATAATCAGCCAGAATGTGTTGTTAACTGTATCAATCTACAACTAGTCCCCCCTTCCCCAAATAAAAAATATATGTTAAACAAAACTTAAGTATTGCAGACAATATTTTACTATACAGGAAATCTTTAAAAATTGACGTATGTAAGCCTACCTGAAAGCTCCTGCTAGGATATACTTGTCCTCCCTGAAACAGCAGCACCAACATCAATCATATGCTGTGCACTTTCCACTGAGCTCTCAAGATGCCTGACAGTGGACAGGAACTCTGAATTTGGTACCAGTGTTTGCTGTATAGCAGCCCCACCTGGTAGCGATCTGTCCATGGGCCACTGCAGCTGGTCTCCTCTTGGTTAATATAATCATTTCAGTGGCCCTATAATGCACCTGATCATATGTCCTCGTCTGGCCACCAATGGCATTTACATCAGCCACTATCTGCTGCCAAATTTCAATTCTGCCAGGCATACCCCCATGTCCACTCTTAAGTAGAAAAGCACCATGTCACCTAAATGCTTGTACAAGTACTTCATTTTCAATGTTACTGAAGGGGGGTTATGGGATTGGGACATCTGGGTGCCATAGTTCTAGGTGACTGTCAGAAAAATATGTATTAATGTATGTGTTTAGTGCTTATTAGAAGCTAAAAGGGTTAACACATTTCATTCTAGTTTATGTACAACTTAGTTTTGTATGAAACTACGAGATGCTTTCTGAAACTGCAAGATGCTCTCTGACCTAGTATTTGCTAGCACAGCAAAATTTGTGTTTATGCCTTTTGGAAATTTACTGAGAAGCAGGTGATTATCTCTAGGTCAGGAAAATAATGAATAGAACAATACTGTTTTCTATAACGTTATTGAACTTGAACAATCAGCTCTGTTCATGTTATGAGAACATGCACAGCTGCAGAAAAAGATAGATACAGTTGAACAAAGACTGCTTGAAGAAATGAACTATAATCTGTACTTGCTTTGTGCTCGAATTAGCCATAGTACCTTGAATGGTAACATCACATAGTGAGAAGTTGTATCTAACCGGTGGTCTCCAAGGCCATATTGTTTTTCTTAGGAAGTTTTTTTTATAAACCTGATAGTGTCAGCAGAAAATCATGGACAAACAGCTGCTATGAAATAATATTGTAAGAACTTATGATTTGTTACGTCAGCTTAGTAGGCAATGTCTTGTAAGAAATGTATAAGAATGACTTCACTTCCTGATTCTATCTAGTTAGACAAACTCTGTATTAGCACGTTTTTGTCTCCTTGCTGCAAGAATTAAAGTGCCTTAAACCTGAACCTGCCGTGTGTTGATCTTTTTGAAGTTGTTTTTTACCTTTGACAGATTGGTCCTTCAGACCGGAAACTCTCACTTCGCCTCAGGTCAGATGGGCCAGGTGGCATGAAACCGTACGGGGAAGAAACCACATCGGTTCTTCTGCTCTGAAAGACCTCCGACTGAATTGTCATTCAAAAGAGGCCAGCCATTGTTCTGATCTGTAACTGGAGGATGAGTTAACGTTTTTTCCTCGAAGCAGACGATCAATCACGGAGGCTCAGGTAGGGAGGAATTTACCTTTTTTCTGTTTTAGATCAGGGACTTGATTTGTATCATCTGTCAGGAGATTTGTTTGTGTACAAGTCAGGGACAGGAAGATTGCAATCTTGTCATAGATCAGGGAAACAGAATAGGTAGGCAGTTATTCTAGATAAACTGTGAAAAAGAGAAATCGTGGTACCACGTAAAAATAAGAAGGGTTACGTAACATTTTAACAGTTAAGAACAATATGGGAAATAAGTGCACAAAAAGATCCCAAGATCTGCCGTTAACTGAAGATGCAAAATATATGCAATTACAGCATGCCGACAATGTTAGGTACTATACAAAATGGGTTAATAAATATGAATTTGATGGCAAATTAGAAAAATCCTGACTTATTAAACTTGTCAAACAGCTTAAAAGTGATGCAAAAGATCAGGTAAAAAAGCAACATCAATTAGGCATTCCTCAGGCACACGGGTGGATTGAGGAAGCAAACCATAGGGAACAAAAGAGTAATAATTCAAAAGCAATGTTTCTAGATAAAGAGGACAATAATTTGTTAATAGCATCAGCCCCTCCGCCCACTCCACTTCCCTTACCAGAATATGAAGTGAGTGGACAAGCCGGTCCACCTCCACTATACCCAGCTGTCCCCGAGAAGCCAAGACCATTTGTCAGAGATCCCATCGAGACTATGTCTTGAACACGTAACTTAAGAGGGGATATTGAGTTATATCAAATGAACAAAAATTCACGAGCTATGAGTGAAGAAGAGATATGTCCGCTCATAGAAGTACCAAATCCTCAGGCAGGACAGGAAGGGCAGGACCCAACTCTCCTGGTATATAGACCATGGACACTGGAAGACATCCGGAAAGCCACAGAGGGATTTCCCCATCCAAAAGTTAATTTTAGGAAATTATTAGAAGACTTACAGGGCATGAGGTTAAGTTATCATTTAAATGGAGAAGAAGTAGAAAAAGTAGTTAGACAAATCATAGGTCCAGACTGGCACATGATCACTGGCAACTGGAATCCCTGTGATGCAGAACACAAGCCACTCTCACATAGCAATGCAGAGATGGATAATAGAGTAAAAGGTCTTACAGACCGAATCTCTGAGAAATGGAAGCCTAGGGCAGACTGGACTTGCATTAATCAATGGATCCAACAAGAAGGTGAAACTGTTGACAGATATTATGCTAGATTATTAGAGTGTTTTAATAACCATTGTGGAATGCAGGTACCTGAAGACCAAACACATGATTCCCCATATGAGCAGCAGCTAAAGAATGCATTTTTAAAAGGCAGTATTTTGCCTATAAGCAGCTTTATTACAAAGCACATGGTAGACCATTGTACAAGTAGATTACAGTCACTACTTGAATATGCTAGACATGCCGAAAGGCATTTTAACAGTAAAAAGAAAAAGAAAGCCCAAGTATTTTCTGTAGAAGATGGAGCAGAAGTTTATGTAGTACAGTCTGGGAAAAAGGGCAAGAAAAATGCCCAGGGAACAAACAATCTGATAAGCGATCAGAGGAGTTTGAAGAGAGAAAGAAAAGGGATGAATGTTTTAAGTGCAGAAAAAGGGACATTTAGCAAGGGATTGCAAGCAAAACAAGAAGGTAGCCATGGAAGATAAGGAGGGTGATGACTGACTATATGATAGTCAGGAATCACTAGAAGGGAATAACCAAGAAAAAACAAATGCAAGTGTGATAGAGGGAGAAGAGGATGTGACAGAAGAAATAGAGGAAATGCAGGAAATTGCAGATAGTGAAGAAAGTGAAATTTTAGACTTAGCATTATTGAGCCTAGAGCTCTACTTAGTAGATACAAAACTGGAAGTTACACTTCTGGTAGAGGGGAGGGAAGTTAAATTTCTGTGTGACTCAGGGGCATCGCAGACCCTGATACATCCTCCCAAACTACCAGAAAATTCAGAATCACTCGATTACATATTAGTGAAAGCAGCTAATGGACAGCTGTATCGGGAGCCATTCACCCATAACATAGCAATAACTGACCCCGTTTCAGGGATGACCCAGAAAAGCAAAATTGTTGTTTCTGCAAAATGCCCAGTAAACCTTTTGGGCAGAGATCTTATGCAGATATTTGGCATAGCAGTAGTTCCAACTATGCAGGGTATGGAAGCACAATGACAAATGGATACTTTTTGTAGTGCGACCGGAGGGCAAAACATTTTATTGGTACAGCCAGGACTTGGTCACAACTGGTCCAGGGGCAGTAACCGAAGAGCTGATGAGCATAGCCATCAGTAAGTCCCCCTCCCTTGACACTGATAAACAGCATTTGTTGCACTTTACTCTGTATTATTGTAGCACACCAGGACCTGATAAAGAATATGAGCAAGAACTGTTTAGAAACCATGCAAACAGATTAGTATTATGTAATCTGTACTGGGACATAGAAGGGAACAGTGTAATTAGCTGTTCATTGCCCCAGGAATTCTTTGCACTTTATAAATCTAATCGATTACCACATGTTAGTTTGACTAAGGACAAGAATGTGAAATGGGCAGACCTAGGAGAAAAAGTCACAAAGTGGGAAAAACAGACAGAGTTAGAACTGTCAGAACAGGGAGTACAGAAGCAGAAATTAAATTGGATAACACAGACACACCTAACTCTACACTTGCAGTCTAGCAAGGAGAGCTGATTAGCACTCTTACTAGAAGAGGAAGAAAATGCCTTACGGAACATACCAGAAACTGTCTGGTCAACAGGGAAATCAGATGTAGGACTCATTCGTACAGCAGGACCAGTTACTATCATGCCAAAATCAGCATTTAGACCACAGAAGAGACAGTATCCCTTAAGGAAAGATGCAGAAGTAGGAATCAAACCTATAATAGCAGCTTTACTTAAGGAAGGAGTACTGGTAGAATCTCCTGATTCACCATGTAACACACCCTTATTTCCTGTCAGGAAAGCAAACAGAGAATGGCCTATGGTCCAAGATTTACAAGCTGTAAATGATGCAGTAATACCTAGAGCACCTACAGTGCCAGATCCACACTCCCTATTGAATGATTTGAAGCCTCAACAGAAGTACTTTTCTGTGGTAGATAATAGCAATGCGTTCTTTTCGATACCGATACACCCTGACAGCCAACATTGGTTTGCATTCACATTTCAGGGGAAAAGGTATACATACACGTGACTGCCACAGGGATATTGTGAAAGTTCAACAATATTCTCACAAGAGATGGCAAGCAACTTGGCAGGATTTACCCCACTGAGAGGCAGTCAGATTTTACTTTATGTAGACGGCATCCTGCTGGCAGCCCCCACCCAGCAAGAATGCAGAGAAGATACCATAGCATTATTACATTTTCTAGCCACTCAAGGACATAAAGTAAACAAGAACAAGTTGCAGCTTTGGGAAAAGCAGGTTAAATACCTGGGATATGTAATATCCAAAGACGGTAGAACATTAGATGAAGATAGGAAAATAGCAATTTTACAAGCACCCAAACCGACTACCAAGAAGGAAATGATGTCCTTCCTGGGTACGACTAATTTCTATCGGACTTGGATTCCAAACTATGCCTTGGAGTCTGCTCCACTGACCAACTTGATATACAAAAAGCCTATGGCAGCACAAGATTTATTACAATGGACACCAGAAGCAGAATCAGCTTTCTGCAAACTAAAACAATTCATAGTATCCTCATTAGTTTTAGGATTACCAAACTATCATAAACGCTTTTTCCAAACTGTAGATTGTAAGCAAGGTTATATGACATCAGTGTTAACACAGCAACATGGGGACAAACAATGCCCCATAGCTTACTATTCATCACAGCTGGACCTAGTGGCACGATCCCTGCCCCACTGTGTACAAGCAGTAGTCAAAGCTGCAATGGCAGTGCAGGCCTCAGCCTCAGTAGTGTTGTTCCACCCTCTCACATTGAGAGTGCCCCATGCAGTCACGATTATTTTACTGCAAGAAAAAGTAGCATATCTTTCTCCTGCTAGACATCTTTCCTGTATGACTTTACTGTTGAGCCAACCTCATATGACAGTTGAACAATGTACAACTTTGAATCTGTCTACCTTGCTCCCAACCCCTTTGGACGGCACACCACACAGCTGCCTGCAGGAGATTGAGCAAAAGACACTGCCTAGAAAAGATCTAACGGATGTTCCCTTGGATGATGCCGAGGTGACATATTACGTGGATGGCTCATGCAGAAGGGGTCCTAAAGGGCAGAACCTAGTAGGGTATGCAGTAGTTTCTGATACTGAGATTTTAGAAGCAAAGTCTTTATCACACAACTTATCTGCACAAGCAGCAGAATTGATTGCCTTGACACGGGCATGTACCTTGGCAAAGGGTAAATGTGTAAATATTTTTACTGATAGCCAGTACGCTTTTTCTACTGTACATGTTTTTGCGCAACAATGGAAGAATAGAGGAATGATAACATCTACTGGCAAACCGATTAATCATGCGCAGTTTATTTTAGATTTGTTAGAATCTATTCAGTCACCTCAGAAAGTAGCTATTTGTAAATGCGTAGCTCATACCAAGCAACAGGATAGGATTTCAAAAGGTAATGTGAAAGCTGATACAGCTGCAAAGCAGGCAGCTTCAGCTTCAGAAATATTTCTTTTGAGTGAAGAATTACAACCTTCTGAGATTTTAGATTTAGAAATGTTGAAAACAATGCAGACGCTTACTGCAAAAGTAGAAAAATAGAAATGGATAAAACGAGGAGCAATTCTTGAGAAAGGACTGTACATCTCCAAAGAAGGAAAACTGATTTTGCCGTCTAATTTGTTTAGATATGCAGCTTTGTTGAGCCATGGGCAGTGCCATGTCTCAACAGGGGGGATGGTACAGTTAGTGAATCGAGTGTTCACAGCATATGGATTTATAAACTACACTAAATATTTTTGTGCGGCATGTCATGTTTGTAATAAGCATCATGCACAGGGGGCATTAAAGCCTAAGCAAGGGAGTTTCTCTGCACCACCGTACCCATTCCATACTATCTGTATGGATTTCATAGAACTGAACAAATGCGAAAATAAGAAGTATCATCTTGTCATTATAGATATGTTTTCCAAATGGGTGGAAGCTTTTCCGACCAAAAATCCAGATGCAGCTACTGTTGCAAAAGTCCTTGTTAGAGAAATTATTCCTAGATTTGGCATACCGGAAAAGATCTACAGTGACAATGGCACACACTTTGAAAATCAAACTATACAACAGTTGAGCCAATATTTCTGAATTTCCTTGAAAAACCATTGTGCATATTATCCACAATCTGCAGGACTAGTAAAGAGGCATAATGGGGTTTTGAAAAGTAAACTTAGGAAGTTAATTAGTGAGACACAAAAAATTGGGTGTACTGCCTGCCTCTGGCACTGTTGAGCATGAGAACTGTTTCAAATGCAAAGGGGTTAACTCCTTTTGAAAAATTATTTGGGAGGGCATATTATATACCTCAGTGGAAACCTCTCATGCCTGCAGACCAGGAGGCTGACAGTTCACTCGCAGAATATATGAGATGACTTCTAAGTAATAAACAACTTTTGCAGTTAAATTCTGTTTCAGATAAAGAACAAACCAGACCATCTAAAGCAGCAGTAGTCCCAGGCACGTGGGTCTGGGTGAAAGTCATTAAGAAGAAGAATTGGACATCAGCAAAGTGGGAAGGGCCATACCAAGTGCTACTGTCAACACCCACTGCAGTCAAGATCGCAGAGCGAGCATCCTGGATTCATCTGACACACTGTAAACTGGTTAAAAACTTTGAACTGGACAAAAAACTTGTTACTGTTACACAACAAGAACAAAATGACCAGATATGGAGCAAATAGGAATGCAGAACAACCTCAGAAGTATTGCATGATCATTCTGTTGACTATACTGATAACAATAATCTTTTTGCTGTGGCCTTTCGTTTTTCTAGCCACACGAGCTGGACTGAATAAACGTGATGGGTTACTCATAGACTGGCATCCAAACTTTAACACTTACCAAGCGATCAAACGTGTATGCTGAGACTTTTAATGTTTCAAATTGTTGGGTTTGTAAAGCTATACCAACAGCATACAGGGGATTATTAATGACTGCTGTCCCCCTAGGGGTCAATGAGACATGGGAAAATTTGATTTTTGATACTACGACTGTAAAATCACAAGACAAAATAGCATTGTACCTGTCTGTTACACAAAAGGGAATTGTGGGTTTTTACAAAAATGATACTGTTCAGGTGGGTTGGAGCAATTGTAATGTGACTGTTCCTTACAAATGTTATACCAAAGCTAATAATGCAGGTTCTATTTGTGATACAAACTATGACTCATTTCTTGAATCAATGCACAAAACAGTTAATGAAGTACAACATAATCCTGTTCTTTTTAAGCAACTATCTATCATTGATAGAAAAATGTTTCATGCAGGGCAAGTATATATTAATACTAAAGTAGAGGATTGTTATTTTGTGTGTGGGGAAAAAAGCATACAAAAGTTACCTGAGAATTGGTCCGGCAGTTGTTTTTTGGGTTACCTGGTTCCGGCCATACAACACACTGCAGTTTTGCCTCAAGGAAGAATTCAAAATGTCAGAGAGGTCACCAAGAAACCTGGAAATCCAATCAAGAAACCTGAGAATCCAGTGGGACAAATCGAAGCAGGCTGGGGAAACCATAACTCCATAAAAAACAAAGATAAACTGACACACATGGACTTGAGTGACACTATTATATCGTGAGCAGGTATAGCCCCTGCATATGGCACAGTAAAATTGATTTGGGAGCTGAGAAAACTGTCCTAACTTCTAGAAGTAATGAGCAATGCAACTTTTTCTGCTCTCGAATTAGTAACTGATGAACTGAACGCTGTGAGAACTGCGGTGCTTCAAAACTGCATGGCTCTTGACTTCACCCTAGTGGCAAAAGGTGGTACTTGCGCTTTAATAAAAGAGGAGTGCTGTTCATATATTCCTGACAACCAGCATGAGATAGACAACCACCTTGAGGTAATTCAGCAAGTGTTGGCCATGACCAAACCAGACCCAAACTCACTGACGGATTTTTTCCAGAATTTGTTTGGGGGTGGGGTACCATCCGAATGAACATCCTGATTGCCATTTGTGTGGGATTACTCCTATTAGGAGTGTGTGTTTGTTGTGGTATTCCCTGCATGAAAAGATTAATTAAAGATTTTATAGACATGTCAGTTTCTGACACTTTGTATCAAAGTACCGAATTTGAAGAACTGTTGAAAAATGAAACACTTTCATAAGTTTAAACTGAATGACTCTCTTAAATGCAAATCCTGAATGGAAGAGGTTAGGAGAAGAAGCAAACTGTTTATGCTTTTAAAAATAGAATAAAAAGTATTAACAGGGGGGAAATGTCAGAAAAATATGTATTAATGTATGTGTTTAGTGCTTATTAGAAGCTAAAAGGTAACACATTTCATTCTATTTTATGTACAGCTTAGTTTTGTAAGAAACTAAGAGATGCTTTCTGAAACTGCAAGATGCTCTCTGACCTAGTATTTGCTAGCACAGCATAATTCATGTTTATGCCTTTTGGAAATTTACTGAGAAGCAGGTGATTATCTGCTAGGTCAGGAAAATAATGAATAGAACAATACTGTTTTTTATAACGTTATTGAACTTGAACAATCAGCTCTGTTCATGCTATGAGAACATGCACAGCTGCAGAAAAAGATAGATACAGTTGAACAAAGACTGCTTGAAGAAATTAACTATAATCTGTGCTTGTGCTGTGCTTGAATTAGCCATAGTACCTTGAATGGTAACATCACATAGTGAGAAGTTGTATCTAACCGGTGGTCTCCAAGGCCACATTGTTTTTCTTAGGAAGTATTTTATAAACCTGATAGTGTCAGCAGAAAATCATGGACAAACAGCTGCTATGAAATAATATTGTAAGAACTTGTGATTTGTTACGTCAGATTAGTAGGCAATATCTTGTAAGAAATGTATAGGAATGGCTTCACTTCCTGATTCTAGTTAGACAAACTGTGTATTAGCACGTTTTTGTCTCCTTGCTGCAAGAATTAAAGTGCCTTAAACCTGAACCTGCCGTGTGTTGATCTTTGTGAAGTTGTTTTTTCCTTTGACAGCGACATAAAACACAAAAGAATGATAATACACATAAATAATAGTCCTGCTTAGCTACAACATATACAAGTAGTTTTTTCAATATTACCCACTGGAGAAACAAAAAACAGTGAAGATATTCAAACATAAAAAATAATTTTTGTGGTTGTAATATATTATAGTCACAAACAAAGCAAGGTTGGATCCAAAACAACGAGAGTAACAATAGGAAAGCAAACCTCTGTACAAAAATTTTGCTTGTGCCAAGACAGAAATGGACCCTGCCTCCCCCAATCCCAAAAATTACCACAGAACATTACATTTTATGCAATTGCTAGTCACCTCTACCTGTGGCCAGCACTTCCCCATAGGTGTCTATGAGTCATCCTAGAAGGTTAACACCCCTGTGAAACTGACAATATAGGACATTTACATTTTACTGAAATAACAATAGAAGAGTGTAAAGAGAAAAACAGTTACAGCATTAGCACTTGTGATGAAAGTTAATAACATTGTGCATCTGAGAAAGTAAAGTAACCTGACAAAAATGCCTATGCCATCAGTAAACTTCCAAGAAGTGCATAGAGATAAAAGTACCATTTGCTAATACATATACATTATACATTATATATATATATATATATATATATATATATATAAATATATATATATATATATATATATATATATATATATATGTAATATTTTTTCTTAGTGACATATGAACATGTCCAGTACATAACTAATATAACTGAAAAATGCAATCATACCTTATCAAGATCAGTAGTCTTCTGTGCAGATAAATCCAAAGTAATAACAATCTTCTTCTGTGTTATCCACATAAAAGGTCTCCTCACCTTTAGGTTCCCTAGCTACATGGTTCCATTTTCATAGTGTAGATGCAGGAATGTGAGCACAGTGAATATGTAAATGAGGTGTGAACTCATTAGAGTTGCTGAATCCCAAATTCCTGGCTCCATGTATCAGATGTAAACATAGTGCAGGCACTCCCTTGGTGTTTGTTGCTAATTGATTGCAACTGTGAATGATTACTGGTAGAGAGAAGGAAAACACAACAGCAAATCAAACTCTCTTACCTCCAGTAGATGAGCCAACCAGGCTACTTACAATGTGTAGAAGTAATTGTATCAAGGTTTAAAATGTAAGTAAGCAACACACATTTCACAGTTTCTGTTTAGTAACATCCAACTTCCCCTGCATTTGTTGACAGCTGCATATTATTGGTTTTTTAATATTGTCACACATTTAAAGGACAATGATACAAAGTGCCTTAAAGAGTGGATGTCTCAGATTACTGATCAGATAAGAGAAGAATGAGCAACAAACACAGAGAGATAAGACAGAGATGCATTTCTGCAAGCAATAATCATAAATGGCTGTGTGATCACTGCATCTGAAATTAATACATGTGAAAATGACTCAGAACTATACAACTGTCATATGTTTTGTTAATACTGTGGATGATGTTGCAGTTGCTTATATGTACAATGATTTTCATTATCTGCTGAAAAGCTGTTTCTGTGGCAAAGAGGGATATGTCACCTTTACTGTGTTTTGAAGGTTCACTGGAGTGAGACATCAAATCCAGACCCATGTAAAAATATTTCATGTTTACCAACACAAATTTTGTTGTGCTGTTTATTTAATAGAGTTATTTTCTTCTTTTCTCCTAATTTTTCTTTTTTTTTACTTTTTAATTTTTTTACCTCACTATTTGTATAGTGTGCAGCTTAGTGCAAACAGAGGAAATGGAGAAACACAATACATTTCAGGTGAAGCACTTGGATGATCAATACATCAACTACAACTGTGAATCACTTCTGTGTATACCACATGTGCTAACACATTGATCCAGACAGCATATACTCTCTGTGCATCAGGGTTCAAGTTCCACCTTTATCTTTTAAGGATGACACCTAATAAACACTAATTACAAGTCTAAAACAAGTTAACTTTGCTTATCTCATTTGCACGATGCTTAACAGTGCACAAACCTGAACCACTGGCCCACACAGGAAGCAGATAGAACACCCGCAGACAGGATGTAGACATTCTAAATTGCAAAAAGGATACATTGTTGAATATTTTGCTTTAAATCATGCAACATAACTTTACAACATTGTGTTACAGTTTGCAACATTCCACAACACCTGCAGGTCTAGAAAACCTGCAGAGAGGAAATAGACAGTCAACAATTTCAAAATGGACACATTCTATTAATTCTGTTTGTCACCGCACAGACACAGTAAGTGACGTTGAGTGGTGGTTAACACACAGAAGCTAATAATGAATATGAAATATTCAACTGTTATTTAGCTACTCCTTTGGTAGCATGTATAAGTATAGGGCTGTAATACAGATGATCCTGGGTTCTAATACAGAAAGTACAATATATTTTTACTGTTGTGATAGTTCAGTTTAGGGTAATGAACATGACAATATGCAAATGTTGCTTCAATATTCCTGTGGCAACAGGTGTAAGTGTAGTACTCCCATACACATGTTCCTGGGTTCAAGTACAAGAAATTCAAAGCATTTTGACTGTTGTTCCATTTCACATTGTATTAGATATCACTTATTACAATTTATACATAATTATAAATAACAATAACTAGGCATAACAGTGCAGCTCATTTAAATTATACGTATGAGGGATAAGACACCCTTACTGTCTTTTGAAGGTTCAGATGTATGACTGAGGGTATACTGACTACTATGTTTCTGCATGTATAATTCTGCTATCTGGACTTGGATGGCATTCACATTTCAATAATACACATACACAAATGCATGTACAAACAAAAAAGACTTTGTCAGGTCACACACAGATACATGGTTAACACTTCAGGCTATCGTGTATTTATAAATAATTCATGACTATGTTTGCGAATCACTTCTTCTGTAGCAACATGGAAAATCACTTCTGTGGAAGAAAATATTTTGTCTCTTATGCATAGGTTTGAATCCTATGCTGTAAAAATCAGTGTTATCAGTGTATAAAGCCAAAGAAAATATGTACAAGGTCATGAAATGTATGCCCCCCCCCGTGTATGTCTGTAAAGTTAAATTAGCTAAAAGTTACAGCAGCACACAACCCTCAAACTAATCTCATGTCTCAGATTAACCTTCCAATTTCCAAAACTGCTTTCCTTTCTGTTTGGCACTGTTGGTCTCTGCTTAACATCACACAAATGCAGTTGACATTGTTGCTCATATTTGTACACTACTAGTAAACAAGATAACATGCACTGGGCAGGAAATCATTTTGTGCTATTACAGCATTTTCAGGTTAGACATGTCTGGTATTAAAAAGAACGTGCCCAATTTAGGGCACAGAGATGGGGTGTTCAGGAGCCCAGAATCTTTACTGGACTTCTGGTAAAGTGTCACTGCCAAAGGCTTTTGAAGGAAGACTATATCGGCTCCCAGTATATGTCTTAGGCTTGGTATAGTCTGGCCAAGGCTGTAGCCAGTGCGACTGACATCTCATGCACTGGAGAACAGTGTAGGCATCATTTTAATGACCTAATAAGGTGCAAGAGGGATACACTCAGCCGGTGGCTGGATGAGTTGTAAACTGGCAACATCCCATGCTTGTGTAAGTATGCTAATAAAAATAATTTATAACAGAAAGCTAAATATACGCAAGATTGGTATGCATAATGTTCTTCTGTTCTCTCCTTTTCTTATCACAGCTAATTCTGAGATCATTGTGGATAGGCAGACCCATGCTGAGCATCTAGGGAGACTGAGAGAAGCAAGTGATATGTATGCAGCTCAAGAGAAGTATTATTGTAGCTTTTAAAATATTTTTTTTCTTTTCTATACAATAGTAACAAAGCAAACATGCATATCCTAACTGTAAAAGCAAGTATACATACATCAGTCTGAAGAACAAACCAGCTTAATGAGTCAACTGTAAGACTGTACTCAAACATTGTGGGTTCACATACCACATTTAACAAGTATAAAATACTTCGACCCTTTAATAATATTACATAAATTAAAATCTACACAAATGGCATTTATGCCCTGCTGTTACCTTTAATCAGTATAACTGGACCAAGCATATGTGCAATATCTGCACATTGCAAGGATTTCTTTGAGCAATTCATAATTAGAGTTTGTAGTCAGGAAATATATTTAAGTGCAAAACTTCAGATAAAATGGTTATATTATTGTGATAATGCATTGTATGTCACATAGTATGGCAATAATTGTATCTCTTTTTTTTTCTCTCACTATAACCCATATCTTTGGCTCTGGCACCAATGCCCAGCACATCTTGGACTCAACCTAGCAGTACTGCCTCCATTCCCCCTGTACTACATGCACCCTCGAGTAACACTACCTCAGCAGGTGGTGCTGTGATACCCTCCAGGGGTAATGGCAGAGGTGGGGATTTTATCACCTGCCAGGAGATGCCAGGGTTGGTGCTTAGGCTGGTGCAAAAATTGGATGGAGAGGCTGCTCTCCTTCATGGTCCATAGGAGGAGTAGATGACAAGCAGCCAGTGGAGTAAGGGAATGGTGATGACAGTCCTGCAGTTGAGGAATACATTCTCACTGTTTCCTTGTCTGACAAGCATGGGCTTGTGTTGTTCCCCCACCCCAATAATGGTGTCCCCCAAAATTTTGTGTCCCTCACCATCCCTGTTTCTTGCCTTGTTTGTCCTATTTGCTTGCATCTGCTTCCTTGTCTACCCAGCTTACCTGACCCAGAAACAACAGTGTTCCTTACCCAACATTCCTTTCTTAATGAAGTAATAAAAATAAATGGGCACCTGTCCCACAAAAAATAAATAAATAAATAATATCATCCCATACAGAGCTCTCCACTTCACACACATGTCTACTTGACACACTTGATTCAGTCCAGTTGGCTATATGACTTGATTGCATTGCTGTCACCCCTCTTTGTGGAGGTGACAGTCCAAATTCAGCTAATATTATGTACACATTTCTATTTTACACTGCTGAAGAAATGGATATCTGTTGTTCTTTCCTACCTACCTCCTGTACATTCCTATATTGCTTTTCCTTTGTTCTTCCTCCTTCTCTCCCCACCCCACCCCAATTTCACCACTTCCCTATCTACTACATTTTTAACACCTATAATCTGGTCAAAAAATAGAATCACAGCCAACACACATATGTAACAAAAAAAAAATCAACAATTGAGCTCTTCACTTTTTGGCTTCTATTTTTGTGAGGAGTTTGGCATTGCTCACCAATTCCTAGCAACAGTGAACAGCTATTCAGTGGTGTGGTTAAGTCTGTGCAATGCTGCTTAAACACATTGCAGTAAGGTAACACATACTAACCCACAAAGAACGTAGTATAAAGAATTATTTCATTGCATTATCATTACTTATTTAAAACTATTACATTCACCTGGATTCAAACCCTATATTATCTGAGCTTCAAAATAAATTTTTCACCTGTTGCCACAGAGTCACCTAAGTAGCAGGGGTGTTTTATACACTCAGTACCAAGAACTCGCAAAATGTTAACAATGAGGCTCCTTTGTTCTCACCACTTAACTACAAGCAAACAGTAGAAATGTGTATCTTGCATGCAAAAACACTTTGCCATCGATTATGCAAACCCATTGCTCTGTGGTGTGCTATATAAATTGCACAATAGCATGTATTATTTATGTTTACTGTCCATTTAGTCTTCATGCCATTAAACTACATGTACAAACAAACAAAATGAAGGCACTAAGAAAATAACACATATTTGCAATGCAGCCATCTGTTACCTCCCCCATGCACTGCAACCTGGTGTGTCAGTACTTTTTCATAAATATATTGATTACACTATAGAAATAACAACTTTGTCATATATACCATGCATGTCTTTATAATGACAATACACATTCAGATTTTCCAGTACTTGTAGTAATGTGGACACCTGTTTGCATATAGTTTGTAAAGCTGTCTCTTAAATTATACTTGCAAATTGGAAAGACAACCACCAAATACTACATATTGTACACTCATCAGTCTGCTAACATGCAGAACTTTAATATCCCCACAATTGGATATGGCTAGCTATCCATTTCATGCAGGCCACCCAACATCTTTACTCCAATACCCACTGCTGATGTCATCCACTATAAGTTGTCTTGCAGCCTTGTAAAAGTCAAACTTGTGTTCAATGCAGAGTACTCTAGTTAGTGCACTGTAATAGGTATGGGTTCTGTTCTCACTGCAGTAAACTGGTGTGTGTGTGTGTGTTGGTTTGTGTACTTGCTTGTCAATAGAGAAAGCATTTTACACTAGCATGTTGGACATTGCTATTACCAGCTTCTCCTCACCTGACACTGCTCATGTCATCACCTATATTGCGTTGTCTGACACTCTTTAAGTCAGACTTAACTGTGACACTTGTGCTAAATGCAGAGTGCTCTAGTCAGTGTACGTAGATAGTTAGGTGTTCTGTTCTTCTTGCAGTCAACTGGGGGGAGGACGTTTGTGCACTTGCTTAATATTAAAGAGAATATTTTATACTAGCATATGGGACACTGCTTTTTACTCTTCTTATGTGTATTAAGAAGGTGTTGAGGCTTGGATGTTTAAGTAGTTTATTGTATATAATTACATCAGGATGGATGGCAGGAACATTAAACTTAAACAAACTATCTAACTAACTGACTGACTACATACTTGCATGGTCTCACTCTGGCTGCTCACTCAAAATGGCACTCTAGCTTTTACATGCTCAGTACTTATTCATGTGCTGACTCACTGGAAACCTTCTTAAAGGTATATCTCACACACACTGATCTACATCCTCCCTCTTTACTGAGCTGTCTCATACAAACAATGACATTTTAATAGACATGCAATTACACAGACACTAATAAAGAAAAATAACAGTCATGTCCAGGTTGCCATGTATCTGAAAGTAGGTTTCAAGATGCAACCAGATCTTGTGACATAATAGTTAGGACTGGGTTTAGCAAAAGACACACTCACTGGGGAATGTTCTGCTTGAGAAGTCTCAGGGATTTTCTCAGGAATGGGGATTGCTGATGGAATGTCCTCTGGAACAGAAACATTGGGCAAGTCAATCTGAGAACTAGTCTTTGCCACAGGCAAGATACTGTTACATTGGTTTGGACACTGATAAATGCTTCCAATTTGTCTGAATTCCATTCCTTGTGATTCCATAATGTAAGATCTTGGTACAAACTTTTCACAAATCCGATGCAATCAAAATCTTTTGATGTCTGCATCCTCGTTATCTCCCCTTTTTCAATGAACTGAGCAGTTTGCTGGTTTTATCATACTAAGACTTCTGGGACAAATGCTTCCTCAAAAGTTTGGCTTTCACTGCTTTGCTGTTTTTAGCACATGGAACAAATAAATTACTGCTGATTGGTAGTATGGCTGTGGTTTATTTCGACTTAAGTCTCTGGGAAGGTGAACCAAGATATTTATCACAATGAATGTTTCTAAGATTTATCTAGTTGAGAAAAACATCAGTATTGTCACATCTGGATTTCTCTAACAGCTGTTTTGCACTTTGAACTGCACGTTCAGACAAGCCATTTGACTAAGGGTATTCATGACTACTCATAATATGAACAGAGTCCCACTCTTCTACAAATTTCTTGAAATGTTGACTAGTAAACTGTGTACCATTGTCAGAAATAACTCTGTGCAGACTACCATTGACAGAAAAATGTCACTTCAACTTAGTAATGACAGTACTGGAAGTTAGATTGGGAATTAGGTCAATCTTAAACCAATATGAATAAGAGTCTGCTAATGCCAAGTAATGTTGACCATTCTACTCAAAAATATCTCTGTCTATTGTCGACCAAGGTAATTCAGGAATCTGGCTTAACTGAAGTTGTTCTTTCTGTTGATGCGGCTTTGTACTATTACATACTGAACAAGATGAAAGCACTTTCTCAATATCTCTTGACATAGAAGGCCAAAATACTAGACATCCTGTCCTTCTTTTAGTAGAATCAGTTCCTGGGTGGCCACGGTGCAAGATTTTAATATACTCTTGTTACAAGGACTTTGGAACAATCACCTTAGGACCTTTCATGATGATACTTTTCTCTGACAAAATCTCATCTCTGTATGGAAAGTAAGGTTGCACTTCTACTTGTAAACAAAATTACCTTGAAGGCCATCCTTGACTGATACAGTGGTTGAGCTTCTGAATTAGATCCAAAGCTGTGTGAGTTCTTAGCTCATCAAGATGGGTAAAATAATGAGTTCTCATTTCCATGACCTCAAAATTAAGTTGCTCATTGTTATGCTGTTCTGTGTTTTTTCTATGTGATCTGAACAAAGTATCAGCAAGATAAAGAAGTTTGCCTTTTGTGTAAACAAGAGTGAAATTGTTGAAACCACTTCACGAAAAAAACAAAAATATTGCGACCACAAACAAAAGGCCAGTGAAGTCCAAGCCAAATTATTTTTATTGTTAAAATAATGCAAACGTCTTTAACACCTTGGCTATTACAGCCTTTAACAGAGTGTAACTCCATATTTGTCTCCCCTCCCTTATATACCAATTTCATAGTACAACTATTCAATAAAACAGTTAATTAAAACAATTAAACAATTGATCATGACATTAATTTCAACTCATAGCAAACATTCCCAGCTACATTCCTGGTTCAAGTCCCTAGGAAACATAGTATCAAACTTTAAAATCAACATAGTTTCTTTCTTTCTTAACAAATTTTTCACTCCATAACTAGTCATAAAACTATACATTTCTACCCTATCTAATAGTGTAGCTTGCAACCCTTCTGGGTTCCCATTGTGACACTCATTAAAAACTATTGCTATTGGACTAGTTTGGCTGTTCTTTCTTATATCCCTTACATGTTCTTTCAATCTACTGGAGAAGCATCTCTTACTTTCCCCCATGTAAAATTTTTCACATGGACATTTTATGCCATATATTATTCCCTCCGTATTACAATTAAATATACCACTAGTTTAAATTTTTTTTACCATTGATCCTTGCGAAATCCTTCACTATATATTTACAAATACTATATTTGTCACAAGCAAATGTCCCCCTAATATTCACTTCCTTCATATTTGTTATTGAAGGCCTCCTAAATTTACCATGGACCAAAAAGTCTTTTATACTTCTACCTCTTCTGAATGAAAAAACAATCTTTTTATTTTGTAGAAAATCTACATTCCTTTTCAACATATTCCAGAAGTACTTAACTTGGTCTATAACTTTTTCAGAAAATAAGGTATAAGTTGATGTAAAATATATGCATTCCTGTTCATTTTTCTCCCTATTATATATTTTTTTGCAATTAGTTCTACTAATAACTTTTTCCATTCCCTTCCTTACCTCTTCCTCATTGTAACCCCTTGCACATAATTTTTTAAAAGTTTCATTCATCTGCAACTTTGCCTCCACCGGGTCATTGCATAAGCTTTTTATCCTGAGGAATTCTCCATATAGAATGAATTTCATGGTGTGTGGGGGGGTGACAACTTTATCTGTGTAAAACAAAATTTGCTTCTTAAAATTTTCTATGTATACTAGTTCTTAGATTTCTTCACTTTATTCCCTTGATGGTTGCATTTAGGTAAGGAACTTCATTGCCTATCTGCAAACTATCAAAACGTATTCCTGCTCCATTCTCATGTAATATTCTAACAAAATCCTTTACCTCACTTTGTCCACCTTTACAAATGAAGACAAGACCATCAATAAACTGAAAATACTTATTCACATATTCAGAAAAACACATTAGTATAAATATATCTGCTTCCAAAATGTCTCATGAAAATATTAGCATACATGGGAGCAAACACTCCTCCCATTGCTGTTCCCTGTAGTTGTCTATATAAACTACCATTAAATTCAAATATGTTGTTATTCAAACAAACCATAACTAAATCCGACACATACTGAATTACCTGAGTGTCCCGTAAATAGAACTTTAAAGCCTTAATCTCATCTTCATGTTTAATATTGGTGTATATGCTAACTACATCAATAACAATAAAATACATATCTTCTTGCCACACTATGTCCCTCACCTTATCCAAAAAATCAAATACATCCTTCATACAGGATGGCAGTTTTTCTACCATTGGCAACAGATATTGATGTAGGAAGCAAACTAAATTAATTTAACTGAAGTGGGTCTTTCTGTTGATGCTGCTTTTTACTATTACATACTGAACATGTTGAAAGCACTTTCTCAACATGTCTTGACACAGCAGGCCAAAATACTAGACCTTCTACCCTTCTTTTAGTAAAATCAGTTCCCAGGTGGCCACAGTGCAATATTTTAATATACTCTTCTTGCAAGGACTTTGGAACAATCACCTTAGGACCTTTCATGATGATACCATTCTCTGACAAAATCTCATCTCTGTATGGAAAGTAAGGTTGCACTTCTACTCGTAAACAAGATTACCTTGAAGGCTATCATTGTCTGATAAAGTGGTAGAGCTTCTGGAGAATTGGATCCAAAGCTGTGTGAGTTCTTAGCTCATCAAGATGTGTAAAAGAAAAAAATTTCACTTCCATGACCTTAAAATCAAGCTGCTCATTGTTATGCTGTTCTGTGTTTTTTTCTGTGCAATCTGAATAAAGTATCAGCAAGATATAGAAGTTTACCTTTTGTGTAATTAAGAGTTAAATTGTACTTTTGCAATTTGAGTATCATACATTGTAGTCTATCTGGAGCTGAATTCATAGGCTTTCTCAAAATAGTAACTAGTGGTTGGTGGTCAGTTTCAATCTGGATAGAGCGACCATAAATATATTCATGGAACTTCGAACATACAAACGTAACTGCAAAAAGCGCTTTCTCAATCTGAGCATATTGCATCTCTGTCGGGGTAGGAGTTCTCGACACACAGGCTGCTAGTTTACCCTCTTGAAGAATGACTGCACCTAGACCAAATTTAGAAGCATCACAGGAAAGAGTAAAAAATAATAAATAACCACGTATAAAACTAATAAAACAAAACCGACCAACACCACAAATGTTGAAAAGCTTTATTGAAACCAGGTACACAAAAAGTAAAAACACTAAGCGCTTTCACCCATTAATATTGTTGGGCATCATCAGAGTGTGAAATAGTTAAAGTAAATCCCTCCATTTATAACTTTCTAAGAAAACTCCCCTTAGTCAACTGAACCAATCACAAAAAACATTCAATTAATTATGTAAAAATCTTAAAAGTTGTGCCTTGATGATAACTATATATAAATTTACAATAAATAAATAGAAATACCATGTTAAAATCACTTTTGAATTGTGTGAATATATATAAAAAATGTATAAATATAAATGTAAATATTCCTTTGTAATTAAAAAGGTCAAATAAAATGTGATTTATATTTTAAGATACCGGAAATAGAAATGTATTAGTTTATGCCAGGTGGCTTCGATGCATCCAATCTAAGCTGCCATAAGCACTCTTTTACCTCCAATAAGGTCTTGTCATCACCTCCTTTCTCATTATGGGGGACACAATCAATAACAAAAAATAAAAACTTTTTAAAATCTCTACATTTCAAACTATGTGAATAAAATGCACTGATAGTTTTTTTTATTTCTTATGTCCCTGACATGTTCCAGTATTCTAGACCTTAGCTTCCTGATGGTCTTACAGACATAAAATGTAGAACAACTTAGGCAACAAGCAATATATATGACCATTTTAGTATTGCAGTTACAATAACCTGGACATCTAATAGTTCTTCCATAATTCTGTACCGTAACATAAGGTCCATCATTAATGTATTTGCATGTGCTGCACATGCCACATTTACTCATCCTAGATCTTTTATATGTGATCAAGTCTGTATCTATTTCCAGAAGTTCTTTCAAGTTCTTACCCCTGCTAAATATAAAATCAGGTTCATTACCTATAATATATTTTAGTTCAATTGTAAAAATACTGAACCATGTCTCTTTCATAATGAGCTTAACCTTAACAGCCATATCACTGTAGGGAAATATCATGGCCCTTGCTTTGTCTAATTCAATATTGTAGGTGGCATTGTTACTATCCATGGGGAGACCTCCCTTTAAAATGGGTTTAAACACATTTCTTTTCCCCTCCACTTCCTTACTTATTTTCAACAAAATATCATGGGGATATCCCCTTGCTATAAACATGTCAATCAGTTTTAAAATTTCTAAATTGTAATTTTGATCATCACTGACTAATTTCAAAAGCCTTACTATCTGCCCTTTCAGAATATTTTTCTTTGGAAAATATGGATGGCAACTACTAAAATACAAAAGAGAATTTGAAAAGGTCTTTTTTCGGTGAATATTGGACTGCAAGGTGCCATTTTCCTTGTATAATAAAATGTCCAAGTATTCACATTTTTCTGCATGAATTTTACTTGTGAACTTCAAAAATGAGGTTGTTGAATCAATATAATCAACAAAATCCTGGACCTCATCCATTGACCCTTTCCAAAAAAACAAAATGTCATCCAAGAAATGCAAATTGTGTGTGTCTTTCGGCTTTTCCCGGTTAGGGGTTGCCACAGCGGAACTCCAGTCCGCTAATGATTGGTAGTTGATTTTTATGTGCCGAGTTACCAGCCCTGCTGCACAACCTTCAACAAAGGTACGCCCATTCATGCATGTCTCCATGCAGAAGACACTTTAGCTAAGAATTGAACCGGACAGCATCTTACTGTGAGGCGACAACGGTACCGCAGCACCACCACCGCGGGTTCATCCAGGAAATGCAAATATAGGGCAATTTTAGACTTATACTGAGAATTAAGTACCATTGCACTAAGCTGGCATAATTGAGGGCACATCTAGCCTCCATAGCCACTCCAGTGCTCTGTTCAAAAAAAAAAAACCTCCCTTTCAAATATGATAAAATTGGAGAAAGTCAGTGGCACGGTAATCCAAAAACCAGGGAGACCAAGGCGACGATAATGTTCTTTTTCTTAACGCAAATTTAATCAAAACAGTAGTAAAAAAGTTACAGCGTTTTCGCTACTGAAACTTCAGTAGCTTCATCAGAGTGATACAAAGTGGCGCCAAATGCAGTTTAAATCTATAAAGTGATGTCACAAATGCAAACGCAGATACAAACGTAACTTCCTTTTTAAAAACTATCTATCACAGCATGAATTTACATTAAATAAAAAATTACATAAATAAGAATTCACAATAAGTAAAAAAATTGAAAAACTTTAAACTGTAACGTTGTTCCAGTTCATCAATATCATAATGTTTATACGAATGTATGTATTTCAGTTTACTAAGTCTATAATGTTAGTACCGTCTCACTATAATTAACTAACTAGAACACTAATAACCAATTCAGACTCAAAACATAAAAATATAAGAATGTAAGAATATATAAAAATATTTTAGAAATATATGAAAAGCCTGAATATGCATATAATTCTTAGGTGTCTGTTACTGTAATATAAATAATCTATTTGAAATAAGAAACCAATAATTATTTATTCACCAATTATTTAAGGAATTTTTTAGTTATTTAAATATATTATACAAATTAAATTGTATAAATATGTGGAAATAAAAATATAAAATGGAATAAAATTAAAATACTGTTACATTACAGTAAATAATTATCTCATGTAACTTTATAGTCTATTGGCCGTTTTGGGCCAATTTCTAGCTCTTTCAAGTCCCCCTGTATAAAATCCGCTTTGGCATGGTTTTTGTGCTTGTTACTACTCAGTCAGGCTCCTCGTGGTCCTGCAGAGTGGTGCTAGCAGCAGAGAGGCTAAAAGAGTGACTGCTAACCTGATAAAAGTGTTTTTTTTTCCTGCTACTACCTGGGCGACTGTCTGATCTAGCTAAACTGCAATTATTTCTGCTTCTTGAACTGTTTTAAACTGTTTAAAGTTGTTTTTGCACCTGCACTTTTAAAGTTTGTCCTGTTTGTTGCATTTACCTGTTGAGGCTACACACTCAAGTGTGCTAGCCTGTGTTACATATTTATTGCATTTTCCTGCTGTTTTTTGCAAAAAAGAAAAAAAAAAAAATTATCCTTGTTTCCCGTCTTTCCTGACCTAGAGTAATCCAAATACAGGCTTTGCTGTATTCTGGACTTTAGGAAAGTTCCTGTGTTGCCCATTTCCTTTCTTGGATAAAGGAAGGCTTCTTTGTTCACCAGTGGCAGTGGGGAGCATAGAGCAGCCTATCTATCCCTGGAGGAGTGTTCCCAGCACAAGAATCTGGTAGTCTATTGGCCGTTTTTGGCCAATTTCTAGCTCTTTCAAGTCCACCTGTATAAAACCCGCTTTGGCGCGGCTTTGCGTTATTTTGCACATAGCGCAGCATCGGGCAGCTCCGCTTAATTGGGTTTAAACCATTCTCAGCTCCACAAAGTCTGCTCTTCACTTTTTCCCTTAGAACTGATCTAGTTCTCATAATAAACACCCTATTCCTACTCTAAAGCCTGGCACTTACTCACTAAAGCAATTATATAAGTCAGCACTAAAAAATTGAAAGCACTACACCCTCATAAACTCCCCTTGAGTACCTTGTTCCCCATTGGCCCTTTTTTCAATTATAAAGGAATTCCCAATACTATTCTAGCATGTCCAAAGGTCAGTTGTCAATCTCCTCTCCGGTCCAGCAGATGAAACTGGGAATCTTGAAGCAATGTTACAACTGCCTCATGTACACAGACAACTCTCTCCTCCTCCCAACAAATTCCAACCTATGTAAGACATGCAACCATATAGCCAAACTAGAGGCTAAGCTCTCTCAACTCGGTACGGGTGCAACCAGTCAGGAGGAGAAGGAAACCACACTCACTACAATTCCAATTTCACATAGACCTACCACGACAGCAAACCAAACACATGAACACACAAAAACATACTCGGAGGCTCTAAATAAAAATCTGCCTAAGCAGCAGAGAACTCCAAAGCAGACAACCAAGCAACCGCTACCCCAAAACAAAACACGTGTAGCTCACAAAGCCAGTGTGCTGAACAGTCACAGCCCTTAAGGCTAAAGAACACACCTGATACACTTGCAATAAGTGACTCTATCATCAGGCACACTGACGTCCCGCTCACCAGGCTGAACAAGGAGAAGGTCATGGTGAGCTGCCTGTCGGGTGCTAGGATCCGCCACATAAGACAAGCACTCAGGTCACTCCAAGGCAAGTACAAATATGACTCAGTCATTGTCCATGCTGGTGTGAATGACCTGAGAAATACCTCCCTGGACTACATGAAAAGAGACATAGAGGAGCTCTCTGAGAATGTAGTCCAGGCTAGTATGACCCTGACCTTGAGTAGCATCTTACCCTCACCAAGAATGATGCCACATTATGAAGACAAGATGATCAATTTCAACAACTGGCTTAAGTATTGGTGTCAGATCCAATGCCTGTCAGCCTGGGATGACATGCTCAAAAAGCCACGATGCTTCACTAGGGATGGCTTGCACCTGTCACCCCTGGGCTTTCGGTTAATGGCAAAGGCTCTTGCCACCCCCATAGTGCCTTTTTTAGGCAAGGCTCAAAAGACAAACCTACCTCCATAGGTATCACAAGGGATAAGAAACTAAGAGTAATGCTACTCAACGCCAGAAGTATAAACTCAAGATGCACACACTCGAAACTCTCCTTAGCATGGAGAACACTGATATCTGTGCAGTAACAGAAACCTGGTTCAAGGCTCCTGAGAGCACCCCAGCACTATCAGATTATACCTCATACCATGCTTTTTGGCCCCAAAACTTGGACCGAACCACAAAAGGAGGGGAAGTATCAATATTAGTCAAAGATACCCACACCTTCAGGTTGGTGGCACAGCACGAAGCATCAGAGACTACCCATGTGCAACTAACAGTGGGTAAAACTGCCTTCCAGTTTATAGCCTGCTACAGACCACCCTCCCAAACCCAGGAACCCCACTCGGCCTTCCTGAGAACACTGGAAAATATGAAGGTCTCTCCAAACACCATTATATCCTTTATAAACGCATTCTATGAACACCTTCAGGAATGCATGGATCATGCAAGCCCAAATAAAACCAAGAACCAATCCTCCAAAGGCAGACGTCCTGTCTGGTGGACCCCAGCCATAAACAAACTATACAATAGAAGGAGGAAGCTACGACATGATAGAGCAAAATCCCAAAAAGGGAAGGCATCTCTGATCAGTATTAGCAAAAACTACGGGCACTCATAAAATCATCTAAGGCCAGCTTCGAGAGAAACATTGCACAGGACACTAAGGATAATCACAAGACTTTCTTTAGTTATGTTAGGAACCTGGGTGGGAATTCCCAGATATGCTCAGAATTAGTCCAAAATGACAAAAAATACACTGAACCCACAGACATTGCCAACATCCTAGCTGACATGTTCAGCACAAACTTCTCCCCCCCTCCCCACCAAAAGGGCAAATATCTATCCCAGCAGAGTGCTGTCCCCCTGACATATCAGATGCTCAGGTAAGAGCCGCCCTCTCCAAAGCAAAAAACACAGCATCAATGGGACCAGACAGTGTCCCGGGCTGCGTCCTACATGAACTCCAAGAAGAGCTAAACCCAAACATAAAACTACTGTTCAATCTCAGCCTTACTACAGGATATGCACCCAAAGAGTGGTGTACAGGAACAGTGGTCCCTCTCCACAAAGGTGGTGCCTCAATGGATCCTGGAAACTATCGCCCCATAAGCCTGACTAGCTTGGTCTGCAAAGCTATGGAAAGGATCATCATGGACCTCATAAATAAAGATATTGGGGACCTGCAGACACTGGATCCTACCCAGTTCGGCTTTGTTAAGGGCAGATCCTGCTTCTTAAACCTGGTTGATTTCTTGAAACAGTCACCAAGGCCATTGACGAGGGGAAGGTGGTCCACACAGCCTACCTGGACCTCGGAAAAGCCTTTGATACAATACCCCACTTGGGCATTATAGATAAGGTCACCAGCTTAAATATAAACCCCTATGCCACTAGATAAGTTGCAGACTGGCTCAAGGACAGAACCTACATGGTTAGAATTGCTGGAGCCATGTCAGACTCCAAACCAATTACAAGTGGCATCCCACAAGGCTCAGTCCTGGGACCTCTCTTGTTCGGTATATATTTCTCAGATGTACAGGCCAACATGGAAGGACTGCGGCTGATCAAGTTCACAGATGACTGCAAACTAGGCGCCATAATCGACTCTCCAGCTGACACAAGCATCCTACAAAAGGGCCTCATAGAAACAGACAACTGGTGCCAGAGCCATGGCCTCAAGCTAAACACGAAAAAGTGTTTAGTCATCCCCTTTGGCAAAAGCAAAGTGCCCACAAATTACCACATAGGTGGTAATCCATTAAGTCCTGAAGAAGTAATTAGGGACCTGGGAACCCAAGTTGATAGCAATCTCTCATTTGAAAACCACATGGCCAAAGTGGTTAGAAAAACATTTTATATAGCCCACCTAATCATGAAGGGATTCACATCTAGATCAGGGGAGGTCATCGTGCCTCTTTACTCATCCCTCATCAGACCCATAATTGAGTACAATGCCCCTTTTGTGATGTACTTTACCAGACACCTGTAGCAACTGGAAAGACCCCAAAAGTACCTCACCAAGAGGATCAAAGGGCTCAAGCAGATGCTCGGTTAAAGAAACTCCAGCTCTACTCAGTGGCATACCGCCTGCTCAGAGGCGATCTGTGCCTGATGTATAAAGCCATGTCCAACTTGGAATTAATGGACATGCTGCAATGGGATCACAATGTTCAACACCAGAAGTATACCCCTCACTGGTGAGATCAGATCATAAACTAATCTTGCTGGAGGTCCTCATCCCGCCCCCACCTGAAATAAAAAAGACCACAGTGAAAAACTTCTCAAAAGCCGACTTCACACTTCTAAAAACTAGTGTGATCTCCTTTAAGGCCCCTGAGCCAGTGGTAAACATTACTCAAACCGCTGAATCACTTACAAATGCCTTCTGCCAGCACCTAGAGGACTGCAT
The DNA here is from genome assembly GCF_019279795.1 of Protopterus annectens. Taxonomy (NCBI): domain Eukaryota; kingdom Metazoa; phylum Chordata; order Ceratodontiformes; family Protopteridae; genus Protopterus; species Protopterus annectens. The sequence goes on along the minus strand of NC_056725.1, from coordinate 245,181,131 downwards.
GGATCAGGCAATCACAAACAAAACTAAGACTCTTTGTACCAAAGGCAAGCATCCAGTCTGGTGGACCCCAGCCATAAACAAGCTCTACAACAAAAGGAGGAAGCTACTACAAGATAGAGCAAAATCCTTGAAAGGTAAGACACCTTTGATCATTATAAGTAAAAAACTAAGAGCTCTCATAAAATCATCCAAGGCAAATTTTGAGAGAAAAATCGCCAAGGACTCAAAAGACAATCATAAGGCCTTCTTTAGCTATGTTAGAAACCTAGGAGGAAACTCCCAGATATGCTCAGAATTAGTTCAAAATGATGTGAAGATTACCGAACCTACACACATTGCCAACATACTGGCTGACAGGTTCAGTGCAAACTTCTCCCCCACCCCCAAAAGGAGAGATATCTATACCAGAGGATTGTAGCCCCCCAAACATCTCCAACGCCCAAGTGAGAACTGCTCTCTCCAAGGCAAAAAACACAGCATCCATGGGACCTGATGGTGTCCCCGGCTGTGTGCTCCACGAACTCAATGAGGAATTAAACCCGCAGTTAGGACAGCTGTTTAATCTTAGCCTCACCTCAGGATACGTACCCAAGGAGTGGCGCACGGCGACTGTGGTCCCACTTCACAAGGGCGGTGCCTCCACCGACCCTGGGAATTACCGTCCCATTAGCTTGACAAGCCTTATCTGCAAAGCCATGGAGAGGATCATAATGGAACTCATAAATACAGACATAGGGAACTTGCAGACTTTGGATCCAACCCAGTTTGGCTTTGTCAAAGGCAGATCATGCCTTTTAAACTTGGTTGACTTTCGAAACAGTCACCAAGGCCATTGATGAGGGTAAGGCAGTTCATACAGTCTACCTCGACCTGGCAAAGGCCTTCGACACAATACCCCACTCAGGTATCATCGAAAAACTCATCAGCTTGAATGTAAACCCATACATCACAAGATGGGTTGCAAACTGGCTAAGTGACAGAACCCACAGGGTCAGAGTTGCTGGCGCCATGTCAGACTCAAAGCCTGTCACAAGTGGTGTCCCACAGGGCTCAGTCCTGGGACCACTCTTGTTCGGCATCTACTTTTCTGAAGTACAAGCAAACACAGGAGGGTTATGGCTGACAAAGTTTGCAGATGACTGCAAACTGGGCGCCATAGTCGAAAACACATCTGACACAAATATCCTTCAGAAGGGCCTCACAGAAACGGATAACTGGTGCCAGAGCCATGGCCTAAAGTTAAACACCAAGAAATGCATAGTCATACCCTTCGGGAAAACAAGGTTACCCCTAGCTACCATATAGGTGGCAATCCACTGAGCACAGAAGAAGTCATCAGGGATCTGGGGACCCAGGTTGACAGTAACCTTTCATTTGACACTCATGTTGCCAAAGTAGTTAGGAAAACCTTCTACATTGCCCACCTGATCATGAAGGGATTCACATCTAGATCTAGGGAGGTCATTGTCCCCCTGTACTCATCACTCATTAGACCTATGATTGAGTACATTGCCCCATTCGGAATGTATCTGACCCGACACCTGCAGCAGCTGGAAAGGCCCCAAAAGTTCCTCACCAAAAGGATAAAGGGTCTCAAAAATAGGTCTTATGCTGCCCGACTGAAAGAACTCCAGCTCTATTCAGTCGCATACCGCTTGCTCAGAGGTGACCTGTGCCTGACATAAAAGGCCATGTCAAACCCAGATTTGATGAATATACTTCACCTCAAAAAATCTAGATCCCTCAGAACCACAAGGGCGGGAGACTTAAACCTTGACACGGTTATTAATAGAACGTGCTGGAGGGACAGATTCATCACCCAGAGACTCCCTATGCTGTGGAACAAAATCCCGGTACATGTGAGGCAGAGCACCTCGCTGGCCTTGTTCAAGAGGAATCTTGACCAATGGATGGGAGATTGCAGATATACCCCAGGGATTACTTCAGTGTCACTGCTTGACAGAGGCACAGCAAAATAATAGGCATAGTTTTCTTCAAACTAAAGGGGTGGTGAAAGCCAGATAACTATGGGCTAGGCTTATAAATGCCCTTGGGCAGATAGCCTAGTATGAACCTATGAACCTATGAACCTATGAACCTCAGAAAATCCAAATCCCATCGAGCTACGCGTTCGAGAGACTTGAACCTCAGCACTGAAATAAATAGGACATGCTGGAGGGACAGATTCATAACCCAGAGGCTCCCTTCACTCTGGAATAAAATCCCAGTCCAGGTTAGGTAGAGTCCATCATTGACTCTCTTCAAGAGGAATCTTGATGAGTGGATGGGAGATCATAGGTTTACCCCGGGTATCACTTCTGTGTCACTGTTAGACAGAGGCACAGTATACTAACCTCGAAAAAGGGCATAGCAAAATTATTTTAAAATGGGTGGTGAAAGCAAAACACACTCTGGCTAGGCTTATAAATGCCCTAGGGCAGATAGCCTAGTACGAACCTATGAACCTATGAACCTATATGGCGGTCTTCCCCCTCCCCTGAAAACACAGCAGGTGCATGCACAAATGAATGCTCTCTATCAGTGACCTCTGACCCAGCTAAATTAAGCAGAATAAATGTCTTTGTACATGTGTCTTTGTAAGAAACAGCAGCCTGCACAAGAATATCATATCCCTGCTTAAACACTCTCCAATTTTCTGCAATACTGTTATCAAACACAAGCTGTGTGGGTATGTAAAAAAAGCACACAACTTCCAAACAGAAAAAATGCAGTTATAGGCGCTGTTCTCCAGTTACAATAAAGGTTTTCCTCTTAATAAAACGTGGAAACTCAGTTTCAATAAATTCAAGGTCCAAGTCCAACAGACCACTAGGTAAAACGTTTCAAGACACCAATTTATTTGACAAAATTTTAGAAGGAATTTCCAAAATAAGGAAGGAGGTTACAATAGGGGAACAGAAATGGGGTTTGGTGAACACCAAGGCCATTATGGGGGATGCAAACAAACATATAACCAGTATGGAGACCAAACTATTAATAATGGGACCCCTTTAGAAGAGCAGGGACAAGAAGGTCCGAAAGGATAAGGAATTTAGACCAACAACCATCTTATGCAGTAGCAACGAGGAATTATTATGTACCACCACAGAGGAGGGGGGGGGTGTCAGGGAGATTTAATAGATAGTAACATTTGTACTACCATGTCTCAAGAACGTGTTAATGCCAACGAGAATTGTACAAACAATATAGAGAGAAATGTTGGGTCTAACATAGTTATTTTATCTAAAGACAATTTTTTTATTTATAACTACGCAGATGGTGAGGTAAAACAAGAACATTTCAATTTGTTTACAAAAGGTTTCACATTTGTCCCAGTTAAAAAACCTGGGATTGATGAAATCCTATTAGATATCAGGCTATTCACTAGGAAGTTGAATTTATTCCACATGTTCAAAGAAAGGAATACTAAATACAAAAAAACTAATCTCAAGAAAGCCAGTACTTTTAACCCCCCAATACACCAAGACATATTGAATTTTGAAAGATGTGTCATGGGTACAATAAGGGATGGATACAAGAAACATTTACCCACAGGACACAATTTGACTAAGAATGAAATTTGTACTCTACAACAATTAAGTGACAATGTTAATTTGCGGATAATGAAACCTGATAAAGGTGGAGGGGTAGTGCTGATGGATATATGGGACTATACTAAGAGAATATGTGATATACTGGACAAAGATAGTAGGTATAGCCTAGTATCTAGGAATGAAGTGAATATTTATTACAGAAAAACTGACATGATTTTAGAAGACAATTTAATACAAGGTCTAATAGACAATGAATTATACAATTTTCTAAGAGTAACAAAACCAGTTATTCCAGCAATATTTGGTATACCTAAGGTGCACAAGGACAAAGAAAGTCCACCTTTAAGACCAATTGTGTCCTCACAAGGTTCAAAAACACAACCACTTGCAATTTTTGTGGACGTCAAACTAAAAGAATTTTATAAGAAATTTCCACACATTTTAATAGATTCATGGGATTTCTTATCTAAAATAGGTGGCACCCAGTACAGGGATGGTATTGTTTTTTTGACAATTGATGTGAGAGATTTATTTTCGGTCATTCCACACCAAATTGGGTTGGATTGGTTTGAAAATATGATAGTGGAGATGAAAATTCTTACAGCTGATGATTTTAAGCTAGTTATGGAAAATATGAAACTTGTTTTGAAGTATAACTACATTTATTTTCAAGGAGATTTATACCACCAAACAGATGGGGTTGCCATGGGATCTGCCTGTGCCCCCATTTACGCAAACATTATAATGTTATTCTGGGAAAAACATTTTGTCTTTAGTTCTACTTTTTACAAACATATTGTAGGCTATTATAGATTCTTGGACGATCTATTTATTTTGTGGGACGGACCCGAAGATGAAATTAATAAATTTATTACACTCATCAATCAGAGTACGGAATTTCTCGAGTTTACGTACGATTCAGACTCAGAAGAAATACATTATTTGGATGTTAAATTGACAAAAGATAGAATAAACAAAAAATTTAAATCTAAAATTTTTCGGAAGGAATGTTACTCGAATTCTTTTTTACATTTTAAGAGTGACCCTCCCTATCACTCAAAGATGAATACAATAAAAGGACAAATGATTAGAGTAGCTAGAATGACTTCTGACAAAACAGAACTGATGGAAGAAATGGAAACACTACACAATATGTTCAAGGAAAGGGGATATCCTGACCACATGATTGAATCAAACAAAAAAGTTGTAATAGATAGATTGGATACATTATACAAACACCTACTAACAAATATAGGTACTATTGGGGTAGAAAATACGTTTAGCACCAGAAAAGGTGAGAAAGAGAAACTTCCTTTTTTGGTTTTGACACACTTTAATGGTGTCAGATGGATTAAAAAATGCATCAACGATGCATGGGGAATGTTTAGTAAAATGTCTAATAAGACAGATGTTTTCCAATTACCACTTAGATATGCTTTTAGGAAGAACAGAAATTTGAAAAATATACTTGAGAAAAAGAAAAACATTCCAAGTGGAGCAAGTAGTAAATATGGTACTTTTAGATGTGGTAGGTGTGCACAATGTGTTTTTATGGCAGATACTAAAGAATTGGAACTACCTAATATAAATTTGAAATTGATAGGTAGTAAATACTACAGTTGTTACACAAAAGGGATGGTATATTTGTGTTACTGTAAGAAATGTCTGAAATACTACATAGGGAAAACTGAACGTAATTTAAGGGCACGTATATATGAACACAATAGAGATATTATCAAAATGAATGACAACAACACCTTATTTAGACATACCCGGATATGTAGAGATGCAGATTTTAAATTTTGGATATTGGAAGAGGTGGTGAAGCAAGAGGGGGGGATTGGGAAACCAAACTGGAATTTAGGGAGATGGTTTGGCAGTTAAGGTTGGACGCATGTGGAAATTATGGATTGAATGACCACATATCCATCAACCCAGCCCTTAAGATTCTCACTGATGACCCAAAGAGACATAGATAGATGGTTAACTGTTGTAACATGTAAATAAATAAATAAATAAAATATTCAGATTCAGTCCTTATGAACATATAATATAATATATTTTATTTTTATTAAGGGTGTAGCTTAAAATATAGTTGTTAACACTATTTAAGGTACAAGAATAAATGTGGTTTTAACATACAGTATTTTTATACTATATATATATTTTACATACATTTTATATATATTTTCATATATATTTTTTATATTTTTATATACTTATTGGTATTTATACACCAAACTAATGTATTAATAAGAAATTAGTATTTCCTGTCACAATTTCTTTGATTTTATTTATACTTAATTTTTACAACATTTATATAAGTTGGAAACAAAATTATGAAATGTTAAGATCATGAATAGCTATGAACCTCTATAACTTTGTATTAACATTCAAGTGTAAATTACCAAAGGTTTGGTTCAGCATTACCTCAATGTTAATCAGTGTCAATTAATGGCCAGCCTATTAGAAGTCAAGATTAATTAAGTGTGTTTTACTTAGATGTATTTAAACTGAAGATTTTTATGTGTAACAGATTCTGATGAAGTATCCATATGGGAGATGAAAGCGCTTAATCTGTTTTTTTTTTTTTTGTCAAATAAATTGGTGTCTTGAAACGTTTTACCTAGTGGTCTGTTGGACTTGGACCTTGAATTTATTGAAACTGAGTTTCCACGTTTTATTAAGAGGAAAACATTTATTGTTACTGGAGAACAGCGCCTATAACTGCATTTTGGCTATGTAAAAACCTTCTGCTATGCCCACAGATTATAGGAAAACACAATGCAAAATAGCCTTTATAATTATGTACAAACATTCACATACACCAGTTACTTGTAATAATACTCAAATGCATAATAAACTCTTCAAAAGACTGTACTCTGTGAAATATGCCTTGAAATAACTGAGCTTTGCAAAATATTCTTTGAAATAACTAAACTTTGTGAAATAATTGAACTGTAATACTGCACACACTTGCAAACACTTTGAACACTTTGGATATTTTGAATAGCTTTAGTTAATACAAAAAAATAGCACATAACAAAAATGTATGGTCTTTTTTTTGTACATTTTATGTGATTTGGATATTATTTCAAATATTTTCATAATTATTTCGAATAGTTTTTATCAATATGTCACAGTTTCAGACATTTCATTTAATAAAAAATTCATTTTGAGCATTCTGAGTTCTTTGTTTTATATTTGTAACATAAGAAATCATTTAAGCAAATTTTAGTACCTGGAATTTGTTTCTGGCCTGTGTTGTGAGTTATTTGAGCAGTAGAGATGATCCACTCCTGTATATTCATCCAACTTTAACCAGGTGCCTCACAGCTGTAGCTCTGGATCCCACTTCTGACACCATGTTGCTCTTCTTATGTGCATTAAGAAGATGTTGAGTCTTGGGTGTTTGTTTAAATAGTTTATTGTATACAAGTACATCAGGATGGATGGCAGGAACATTAAACTTAAACAAGCTGTCAAACTGACTGACTACATACTTGCATGGTCTCACTCTGGCTGCTCACTCAAAATTTCACTCTAGCTTGCAAATGTCAGTACTTATATGCATGTGCTGGCTCACTGGAAAGCTTCGTAAAGGCATATCACACACACTGATCTAGACTTCTGCTACCATCTTATCCTCACCAGACATTGCTGATGTCATCACCTATAAGCTGTTGTCTGACACTCTCCAAGTCAAACTTGTGCTGTGGCAGTTGCATTACAGAGTGCAGTAGTTAGTGTACTTAGGTAGGGGTTCTGTTCTCACTTCAATCAACTGGTGTGTGTGTGTGTGTGTGTGTGTGTGTGTGTGTGTGTGTGTGTGTGTGTGTGTGTGTGTGTGTGTGTATGTGTGTGTGTGTGTGTGTCTGTGTGTGTGTGTGCATGTGTCTGTGTGTGTGTGCATGTGTATGTACTTGCTTGGACATTGCTATTATTTTCTTCCTGTCTGCAGACCACGCTGATATAATTAGCTTTAGCTGATTTGCAGATTCCAGTATTTCTATCAGGGCATTGCTGTTTTTAGCACATGGAACAAATAAATTACTGCTGATTGGTAGTACAGCTGTGGTTTGTCTCGACATAACTCTCTGGGAAGGTGAACCAAGATGTTTATCACAAGGAATGTTTCTAAGATTTACCAAGTTGAGAAAAACATCAGTATTGTCAGATCTGGATTTCTCTACCAGCTGTTTTGCACTTTGAACTGCACGCTCAGCCAAGCCATTTGACTAAGGGTATTCATGACTACTCATAATATAAACAAAATCCCACTTCTCTGCAAATTTCTTGAAATGCTGACTATTAAACTGTGCACCATTGTGAGAAATAACTCTGTGCAGACTACCATTGACAGAAAAAGGCACTTCAACTTAGAAATGACAGTATTGGAAGTTAGATTGGGAAGTAGGTCAATCTTAAACCAATATGAATAAGAGCCTACTAATGCCAAGTAATGTTGACCATTCCACTGAAAGATATCTGTATCTTCTGTCAACCAAGGTAGTTTAGGAATCTGGCTTAAATGAAGTGGTTCGTTCTGTTGATGTGGCTTTGTACTATTACATACTGAACAAGATGAAAGCACTTTTTCAATATCTCTTGACATAGATGGCCACAATACTAGACCTCGTGTCCTTCTTTTAGTAGAATCTGTTACCAGGTGGCCACAATTTTAAGACTTTAATATACTCTTCTTGCAAGGACTTTGTAACAATCACCTTAGGACCTTTCATGATGATACCATTCTCTGACAAAATCTCATCTCTGTATGGAAAATAAGATTGCACTTCTACTCAAAAACAAGATTACCTTGAAGGCCATCCTTGACTAATAGGTGGTTGAGCTTCTGGACAATTGGATCCAAAGCTGTGTGAATTCTTAGCTTATCAAGATGTGCAAAAGAAAAATGTCTTACTTCCATGACCTCAAAATCAAGTTGCTCATTGTTATGCTGTTCTGTGTTTTTTTTCTGTGTAATCTGAATAAAGTATCAGCAACATAAAGAAGTTTGCCTTTTGTGTAAACAAGAGTGAAATTTTTGAAACCACTTCATGAAAAAAAAAAAAGATATTGCGACTACAAAGGCCAGTGAAGTCCAAACCAAATTATTTTTATTATAAAAACAATGCAAAAATCTCTAGTGTCTCGGCTATTACAGCCTTTAACAGAGTGTAACTCCATATTCTTTTCCCCTCCCTTATATACGAATTTCATAGTACAAGTATTCAATAAAACATTTCCAGCTACATTCCCGGTTCAAGCGCCTAGGGCTCAAAGTATCAAAATCAACATAGTTTTTTTTAGTTCTTAACAAATTTTTTACTTCATAAATAGTCATAAAACTATAAATTTCTACGCTATCTAATACTGTAGCTTGCAACCCTTCCAGGTTCCCATTGTGACTCTCATTAAAATGTATTGCTATGGGACTAGTTTGGCTGTCTTTCTTATATCCTTTACATGTTCTTTCAATTTACTGGAGAAGCATCTCTTACTTTCCCCCACGTAAATTTGTTCACATGGACATTTTATGCCATATATTATTCCCTCTGCATTACAATTAAATATACCACTAGTTTTCAATTTCTTATGATTGATCCTTACAAAATCCTTCACTCTCCAAATCAGATTTGTGCTGTGGCAGTTGCATTACAGAGTGCTCTAGTTAGTGTACTTAGATAAGCAGGGGTTCTGTTATCACTGCAGTCAACTGAGGTGTGTGTGTGTGTGTGTGTGTGTGTGTGTGTGTGTGTGTGTGTGTGTGTGTGTGTGTGTGTGTGTGTGTGTGTGTGTGTGTGTGTGTGTGTGTGTGTGCATGCGCATGTGCGTGTGTGCGTGCGTGTATGCATCTTGCTTTAACCGATTGCCTCACTGCTGTAACTCTGGATCCCACTTCTGACACCATGTTGCTCTTCGTATGTGCATTAAGAAGATGTTGAGACTTGGGTGTTTGTTTATTGTATACATATATGTCAGGATGTATGGCAGGAACATTAAACTTAAACAAACTGTCTAACTGACTGGCTACATACTATTTGCATGCTCTCACTCTGGCTGCTCACTCAAAATTGCACTGTAGCTTGCACATGCTCAGTATTTATACACATGTGCTAGCTCACTGGAAAACTTCTTTAAGGCATATCACACACAGTGACCTACACTGCTGCTACCATCTTCTCCTCACCAGACATTGATGATGTCTTCACCTATAAGGTGTTGTCTGACACTTTCCGAGTCAGATGTGTGCTGTGGCAGTTGCATTACAAACAGAGTGCTCTAGTTAGTGTACTTAGATAAGTAGAGGTTCTGTTCTCACTGCAGTCAACTGGTGTGTGTGTGTGTGTGTGTGTGTGTGTGTGTGTGTGTGTGTGTGTGTGTGTGTGTGTGTGTGTGTGTGTGTGTGTGTGTGTATACCTGCTTGACATTAAAGAGGGCATTGGACATTGCTTTTACTATCTTCCTGTCACAAGACCATGCTGATATAATTAGCTTTAGCTGATTTGCAGAATGCAGTATTATCATCAGGGCAAGGGTTATTACCATCTTCCTGTCACCAGACCATACTGATGTAATCAGCTATAGCTGATTTGTAGATTGCAGTATTTCCAACAGGGCAATGTCAGAGACTGGCCTGTAGGACAGGTACAAGTCACCTCACCCTATATTGTACAGATTACAGTGAGAAGGCTTTCAGTCTATCCATATACATTAAGGCATAGTTTGCAGGCCCTGTATTTTCTTGGTGAGAAACCCCTGTGGTCTCTCCAACTGCTGCAGGTGTCTGATGAGGTGCATGCAAAAGGGAGTAATGCATTTTATTAGTGGTCTGATGAGAGTCAAGTACAGTGCTGTTATAACATCCTCAAATCTGGATATGATGGCCTGACTTATGAGATGCATGATGTAGCCTTTCTCTACCACTGTGGAAACTTGGTGATCAAAATTCAGATTGCTATCTACCCATGTTCCCAGCTCTTGCACCACTGGGTTTGAATGGAAAATGTTCCCAATGTTGTAATTATCAGGGAATTCAACTTTGAAGAAAGCAACAATAATGGCACCATTGTGCATTTATTTTTTGACCATGTGGCTTTGGCACCAATCATTTTCTGTGTTAGCCCCTCCTGTAATATGTTAACTTCATTGATGATGTCATTCCAAGGGGATCTAGTATCTGTCTGCCTGGGACAACATGATTGACAGGCCACAATGCTTTGCCAGTGATGACCTGCACCTATCACCCCTGAGATTCTGGACACTGGCTAAGGCTCTTGCTGCCCCTATAGTGCCTTTTTAGGCAAGGCTCAAATGTCAAATGCACCACCATAGTAGACATAAACAAGTGAAATCTAAGGGTAATGCTACTCAATGCCTAGAAGTCTAAACCTCAAAATGCACACATTCGAGGCTCTCCTTAAGATGAAGATCATTGACATCTGTGCAGTGACAGAGACCTGGTTTAAAGCTCCAGAGAGCACCCCTGCATTACCAGGCTACAATTCTTAACACACCTTTCGGCCACCCAACCCAGAAGGAAATACTAAAGGATGAAGGGTGTACATATTCATAAAGGATATCCACACCTCCAGGCTAGTTGTTCAACATAATGCCTCTGAAATGATTCAAGTACAATTAACACTGGGCAAGACTGTAATTCAGATTGTAGCATGTTACAGATCCCCCGCCATGCCCCAGCACGCCCACTCCATGTTTCTCGATATACTGGATAATATTAAGATACAGCCCAATACCCTAATTTTGGGAGATTTCAACTACCCCTCTATCAACTGGGAAAACTACTCATGCACTAACTCATTTGCCCAACATTTTCTGGAATTTGTCAGTTCCAACACCCTGGACCAGCTTGTCCATACCCATACCAGGGGTAGCAACATCCTGGACCTGGTCATTACCAATACCGGTAATAGTTACTCCATATCAAAGGTCAACTCTTTGCTGGTCAGGTCTGACCACAAGCTAATCACTCTAGACATCCATATCCCACTCCCCTCCCCATTAAGGAAACCACCGTAAAAAACTTCTCCAAAGCCAACTTCATGCTTATTAAGTCAGAAGTGGCAAACTTCAATACACCCACACAGATGGAAAATAGTGGTACAACTGCTTAATCATATACAAATGCATTGTAAAAGCACATACATGAGTACATGGATTGTGCCATCCCCAACAGAACCAAGACACTATCCTCCAGAAAAAGGAAGCCAATCTGGTGGTCCCCTGCCATAAACAAGTTCTACAACAGAAGGAAGAAACTGTTGCAGAAAATAGTAAAATCTCATGAATGCAGGAACTCCCTGGTCAGCCTCAGCAAGAAGCTGAGATCCCTCATAAAATCCTCTAAAGCTAGTTATGAAAATAAAATCACCTTGGATTCTAAAGACAACCACAAAGCCTTCTACAGCTATGTCAAGAATATCAATGGCAACACTCAGATCTGCTCTGAACTACAGCACAATGGCACTAGATTTACCGAACCAACTGATATTGCCAACATCCTGGAAGACAGGTTCAGTGCTAACTTCACCCCCTCACCCCCAAAGGGCTCATCCCCATACACTATGATTGCAAACCCCCCTGAAATCATGGCCACACAGGTGAAAACCGCACTCTCCAAAGCCAAGAATACAGCATCTATGGGACTGGACAACATTCCAGTCTGCATTCTGCACGAACTACAGAATGAACTGGCACCACACCTAAGTACCATGTTCAACCATAGCCTCACTTCAGGCTTTGTGCCAAGGGGTGGCACACAGCGACAGTAGGTATCCCACTCCACAAAGGAGGTGCCACCACAGACCCCAGGAACTATAGCCCCATTAGCCTGACGAGCCTGGTCTGCAAGGCCATGGAACGCATCATCCTAGAGCTTATAAACAAAGACATAAGTAAGCTCCAAATTCTGGACCCCACTCAGTTTAGGTTTGTAAAGGGTAGATCATGCCTCCTAAACCTAATTGACTTATTTAAAGCAGTCACTAGAGCTGTAGATGAGGGTAAGGTAGTGCACACAGCCTATCTTGACCTTGCCTAGGCTTTCAACACCATCCCCCACTCTGGTATTATAGATAAGCTCACTGGACTAGGCATAAATCCCTATGTCAAAAGATGGGTGGCCAACTGACTCACTGAAGGAACCCGAACAGCGAAAGTAGCCAACTCCAAATCTGAGTTCAGACCAGTGACAAGTGGAGTACCACAGGGTTTGGTCCTGGGTCCTCTCCAGTTCAGTATCTACTTCTCTGACATCCAGGAAAATACAGCTGGTCTCTGGCTAATGAAATTCATAGATGACTGCAAACTAGGAGACATAATCAATTCACCTAAGGATGTGGACATTCTACAAAGAGGCCTCACTGAGACTGATGCTTGGTGTCAAAATCATGGTCTAAAGCTCAATGCCAAGAAGTGCATTGCCATCTCCTTTGGGAAATATACTGTACCCATGAACTACCACATAGGCGGTAGCTTACTAAACACCGAAAGTGTGATAAGAGACCTTAGGTCTGCAAGGCCATGGAACACAGGTGGATAGTAGTCTCTCCTTTGATAATCACATCACCACAGTAGTCAGGAAATCCTTCTATGTGGCCCATCTCATCATAAAGGGGTTCTCTTCCAGAAAAAAAGAGGTCATCATTCCTCTCTACTCATCACTTACTAGACCCATCATAGAGTACAATGCCTTGTTTGGCATGTACCTCGCAAGACATCTGCAACAGCTGGAAAGGCCACAGAAATACCTCACTAAGAGGATTACCTGCCTCAAACAGATGCCATATGCTGACCATCTTAAAAAACTCTTGCACTACTCCGTCGCATATTGCCTACTCCAAGGCGACATCTGCCTAACGTACAAAGCCATGTCTAACCCAGACCTGATGGACATGCTACACTTAAAGAAATCTCAGTCTCTCTGAGCCACATGCACCAGGGACATAAACCTTGTCACCATAATAAACAGAACATGCTGGAGGGATAGATTCCTGTCCCAGAGACTTCCCTTGCTCTGGAATAGGCTGCCCATTCATGTCAAGCAAAGCTTCTCATTAGCCCTCTTTAAGAGAAATCTTGACAATTGGATGGATAATAGGAAATTCACCCCTCAAATCACTGCTGTGGTTCTGCTCAACAGAGGCACAGGAAAATCATTTTTTTGGGTGGCAAAAGCCAGGGAACTCATTTGGCTAGGCTTGTATAGGCCCTAGGATTGATAGCCTGGTACTTACCAGTGAACCTATGAACTAAAGATCAAACTAAAAATTTGAAAATAAATAAAGCCCCGGGTTTGGATGGTTTAATCCCCGAACTAGACACATTTCTTCCAGATAATATTGTTAACTTTTAGAGAATATATTCAGAACTTCACAAGTGATTCCTCCATCTTGGCACTACACCATTGTTTCTCTCATTCTTAAAAAATATAAAAATAGTAAGCTCTGTTCCTCTTAAAGACCTATATCATTGTTGAATGTCAACTATTAATTATTTATGTCTATCCTTGCCAGAAGACTAAATCATATAATACCAACATTGATTAATATAGACCAGACAGGTTATATTTTCAATAGAAAAATTCACGATAATATTATCAGATTAAATACTTTAACTGACAGCCAACAACAAAAAAAAGAATTAACAATAATTAGTCTGGATTTAAACAGAGCTTTTGATTTTATTAGATAGCCATATATATTTAAAGTACTTAAAGTATATGACTTTTCTGAATCATTCATTAACCTCATCACTAATCTATATATATATATATATATATATATATATATATATATATATATATATATATATATATATGTGTGTGTGTGTGTGTGTATAAAACTACTTTTCATATGTTAAAATTTGTTCTTTCATGTTTAAATCATTCAAAGTTTCCTTGGGCATAAAACAAGGCTGTTCTTTATGCCTATTATTATTCACTATTGCTATTGAATCTTTTGCTCATTCTATTAGAATGATCAAAGGTTTTCAAATCAATGAGGAACTCAGCTGTAAGATTCAGTCATTTAAGGATGACATATTAATAAATACAGGTGATATAAAGTCATTTTTAAATCAAATTAGTATTACTTTTAATAATTTCAAAAAAACTTCAGGTTTAAATTTTAACAAAAACAAAACAAGAATCCTAGTAATCTATAAAAAATTGATGATTTTCTAAATAGTTATACTGAATTTAATTGGAATAATGACTATATAAATTACCTTGGAATCACTATTACATCCTCAACAAGAAATACAATTCAGACTAACTACACATACTTAACTAATATAGTTAAATATCTAACAGATGAATAGAATAACTCTTTTTTTTACAATAGAAGATCGACTTACTTTAATAAAAATGAATATTTTTCCAAAAATCCTATTTTATATACAGGCATTATTTTTTCTTCCCACAAAAAAAAATCTTGAACAAGCTAAACATTTTATCCTTACTGATGTTATATTGTAAGATTCTTGTAAATACTTTTATGTATTTTTACTGTTACATCTTTTACTTATGATTTAACTTGATGTTTTTCCCTGGGCCTCTACTGAAAAAGGGCTGTGACCAGTTGGACCACCCCGGTAAACAAATGTCAAGTAATAAAATAAACTCTACCCTTTTCAACTTTCTTGGGTATCCTAATAAACTAAGAATATCTTTTGAATGGCATACTAAAAACTGGAAAGATGGAGGGATAGCTTTTCCAAATATGGAACTATATGCAAAATCAAATATTATAAACATAACAGCTTTATGGTTAAACTCCTCATACCACCCTGCATGGAAATCCGTATTTGAGAAATTAATTCAAAATAATAATTGTAATTGAATCCCTCAAAACCCACTAGGAATTAATACATTTTATTGGAGTTTAAAATATTACTTTTCAAATGACACAAATATAGTTTTACCTATCCCCTTAGTTGACCATATAATTTGCATTTCAAAACATATACAGAAACTAATTATATTCTTAATGATCTGTCCTTCCTTCTATTACCTATACATAATACCAAATGTTGTCTAGAAATATTCAATAAAGATAAGATGACAGAATTCCAGAAGAGTAATTTATTATTTTGGTATCAATTCCTAAATGGCAATAAACTACATATGATTAAATATCTTCTCTCCAAATACTACTTATCAAACAATAACTGGATAAATATTCATAGTTGTATAACTTATAAATGATCAAATTAAAGCAATAATGAACTGTCAAGAAAAGTACATCCCTAAAATGCTAGACTTCCTAATTAATATAAATTACACCCCATCTTATAATAAATCATATTTATCAGTAATATATAGAATTATAAGATCTGAATCTGTAAATATGAATTCATTCTTTTAGAACTATTCTACAAAAATGAATGGATCAGAGTTTTCATTAAACAATAAGAAAATGATATTAAAATCAAGTCACAAAACAACATCTCTCTAGTGGAAAATATTTAGTTGGAAATGTATCCACAGGAACTTTTTAACACCCAGTAAAATTGTTGTGATGTTTAACACAAAGAAAACTAAATGCTGGAGATGTGGATCCCAGTCAGGACCAGACTGGTCACATATGATATTAAAATGTAATTTGGTTGTTCATGTTTAGAATTAATTTGTAAAATTCTCACAAGCATTATGGACGAATAAATGTTGTATTTCTGGCTCACTTATCTTGTTTAATGCTCCAGTACATAGGTTCATAGGTAAGTACTAGGCTATTGTCCCTAGGGCATAAATAAACCTAGCCAAAATGTTTCATCTTTCACCTCCCATGAAGTTTAGTTACCTGCGCCTCTGTCGAGCAAGGCCACAGATGTGATTCCTGGGGTGAATTTCCTGTTTCCCATCCACTCATCAAGATTCCTCTTGAAGAGCGCTAGTGAGGGGCTCTGCCTCACATATATGGGGACCTTATTCCAGAGCAAGGGGAGTATCTGGGACATGAATCTGTCCCTCCAACAAGTCCTGTTTATTGTTGCTGTCAGGTTAATGTCCCCTGAGCGTGTAACTCTGGTGGATTGGGTCTTCCTTAGGTGGAGCATTTCCAGCAATTTGGGGTTAGCCATAGCCTTGTATGTTAGGAAAAGGTCACCTCTGAGTAGTTGGTACGTGACCGAGTATAGTTTGAGTTTTTTTAACCTTGTGGCATAAGGCATGTGTTTAAGGCCCATTATCCTCTTTGTGAGGTACTTTTGAGGCCTCTCCAATTGTTGCAAATGTCTTGTAAGGTACATCCCGAATGGGGCATTGTATTCTATTGCGGGTCTAATGAGTGATTGGTAGAGGGGGACAATAACTTCCTTATTCCTAGATGCAAATCCCTTTGTGATAAGATGGGCCATGTTGAAGGATTTTCTAACCACTTTAGTGATGTGGTTGTCGAAGGAGAGGTTACTATCCACCTGTGTTTCTAGGTCTCTTATCACACTCTCTGTGATAAGTGGGCTGCCACCTATGTTGTAATTCATTGGTACTTGCTTTTTCACAAAAGGTATGACAATGCACTTTCTGGCATTGAGGCCGTGATTTTGGCACCATGTATCTTTATCAGTGAGACCCCTCTGAAGGATATCTACATCAGCAGGAGTCTCAATTATGGAGCCCAGTTTGCAGTCATCAGCAAACTTTGTTAGCCATAATCCCTCTGTGTTTGCTTGTACATCAGAGAAATAGATGCCAAACATGAGGGGCCCCAATACTGAGCCCTGTGGTACTCCACTAGTCACAGGTTTGGAGTCAGATCCAGTGTTCCCTATTCTCACCGAATGGGTTCTCTCTGTGAGCTAGTTGGCAACTCATCTTGTTACATAGGGGTTTATGTTTAGGTTAGTGAGTTTGTCTATAATTCCCGAGTGGGGAATGGTATTAAAGGCCTTGGCAAGGTCAAGGTATGCTGTGTGGACCACATTCCCTTCATCTATTGCCTCAGTGACCTTTTCAAAAAAGTCAACCAGATTGAGGTGACATGACTGTCCCTTTAAAAACCCAAACTGGGTAGGGTCTATTGTTTGTAGGTTCTCGATGTCCTTGTTTATGAGTTCCATTATGATGTGCTCCGTGGCCTTACAGACTAGGTCATCAGGCTGATGGGGTGGTAGTTCTCGGGGTCAGTGGTGGCACCTCCTTTGTGGAGTGTAATGACTGTTCCCATGTGCCACTCTGTGGGCACATAGCCTGAGGTGAGTCTGTGGTTAAACATGGTATTAAGGTGCAGGATTAATTCATTTTGTAGTTCATATATCATGCAGCCAGGGATGCTGTCAGGTCCCATGGATACTGTGTTTTTTGCTTTGGAGAGTGCTGTTTTCACATGGGTGTCTGTGATTTTGGGGGCAGCAGAATTGTCTTGTATGAATATGAGCCCTCTAGGTGATGAGGGTGGGGTAAGGTTTGCACTGAACCTATCTGCCAATATATTGGTGATATCAGTTGGTTCCATAACGTTTGAACCATTATGCTGTAGCTCAGAGCAGATCTGAGTGTTGCAGTTTAGGTTCTTGACATAGATAAAAAATGCCCTGTGGTTGTCTTTGGTGTCTGTTGTGATTTTTCTTTCAACGTTCGCCTTAGAAGTTTTTATAAGGGTTCATAGCTTTTTGGTAAGATTGGTCAGGGATCCCTTTCATTCCTGGGTTTTTACTCTTTTTTTGTAATAATTACTTCCTTGTATTGTAGAGCTTATTTATGGCTGGGGTCCACCAGACTGGTTTCCTCTTTTTAGATGAATGGGTCTTGGTCTTGTTTGGGATAGCACAGTCCATGCACTCGTGTAAGTGCTTGTAGAGTGCTTTTATGTAGGATACAGCAGATTCAATCATATCTACATTCTGCGTGGGAGTAACAAAATTTGCCAGCTCTGTCTTGAGTAGCATAAAGTTTGCTTTGGAGAAGTTTTTTACCGTGGTTTCCCTGGGATGGGGTGAGGGTGGCATGTGGATATCTAGAGTGATGAGTTTCTGGTCTGATCTGACCAATGAGTAATTTACCACAGGTGTGGAGCATTTATCCCCCATGTTGGTGATAACCAGGTCCAGTATATTGTTACCTCTAGTGGGGGTGCTAATAAGCTGGTCCAGGGCATTTGAGTTTATATATTTGAGGAAGTGCTGAGCAAAGATATTAGTGCTTTCGTAGTTTTCCCAGTTAATGTTTGGGTAATTGAAATCACCCAGTATAAGAGTGTTTGGTTAGACCTTCATGTTTTCCAGTGTCTCAAGGAACAAGGAGTGGGTGTCCTGAGTCAGGGATGTGATCTGTAGCAAGCTACAATCTGTATTGCAGTTTTGCCCATTGTAAGTTTCACTTGGATGATCTCAGAGGCGTCATACTTTGCAACCAGTCTGGAGGTGTGGTTATCCTTGATGAATATGGATATGCCTCCTCCTCCCTTTGTATTTCGGTCTGGGTTTTGTGGCCGAAATGTGTGATATGAGTTGTAGCCTGGTATCACTGGAGTGCTTTCTTGAGCCTTGGACCAGGTCTTCATTACTGCACAAATATCAATGCTCTCCATATTGAGGAGTGCCTTGAGAGAGTGCATTTTGAGGTTTAAACTCCTAGCATTGAGCAGCATGACCCTCAGTTTTTTTGTCACTGGTACTTGTTACAGCGGTGGATTTGTCTTTTGAGCCTTGCCTAAAAAAAAGGCACTATGGGGTCAGCAAGAGCCTTTGACAGTATCCTTAATCCCAGGTATGACAGGTGCAAGCCATCTCTGGCAAAGCATCAATGCTTGTCAAACATGTCATCCCAGGCAGACAGATACTGGATCCCCTTTGAATGACACCAGAAACTTAGCCAATTGTTGAAATTTATCATTTTTTCCTTATACTGAGGTATCATTCTTGGTGAGGGTAAGATGCCACTCAGGGCTAGGGTCGTACCTGCCTTGGTTACATGATCAGCGAGCTCTTCTATGTCCCTTTTCATGTAGTCCAGGGAGGTACATCTCAGGTCATTCACACCAGCATGGACAATGACAGAGTCGTATTTGTACTTGTCATGGAGTGACCTGAGTGCGTGGGTAATGTGGGGGATTCTGGCACCCGACAAGCAGCTGACAGTGACCTTCTCTTTGTTCAGCCTTGTGAGAGGGACATCTGTGTGCCTGACTATGGAGTCACCTATTACAAGTGTGTTAGGTATGGTGGTTTGCCTTAAGGGCTGTGGTTGTCTGGCGCACTGGTTTTGGACGTTACGTGTTGATTTCAGTGAGTTAGTGGGTGTAGGTTGCTTGCATGTCTGCTTTGAAGGTCTCTGCTGTTTCTGCAGACTTTTGTTTAGAACCTCTGAATATGTCTTTGTGTATCTATGTGTAGGGTTTGCAGTTGCATGTTTGGTGGGTCTATGTGCAGTGAGTGGTGTGTTGCAGGTTGGTACCTTCTCCTCCTGACTGTCAAATCCAGTTGTGGCTGGAGAGAGCTTTGCCTCAAGTTTGGCTATGTAAGTGCATCTCTCACAGATTTTGGTGTTGTGTGGTAGGAGGAGACGGTTGTCTGTGTACATGAGGCAGTTGTGACATTGCCTCAGGATGCCGATATTCATCAGGTGAACAAGAGAATTCCTTGGGAGTTGGTGCATGGACATGCCTGAGAGAGTTTCGGAACTTATTCTTATTTACCTGGTGGGGAGAGTAGTTTGGCTGTTCCCTACAAACAACTGTAGGGGATTGAGTACTATAGGTTGTTTGTGCTTCTGTCTCTTTTTGGATCAAGTGCTAGCCCAAAAGCACTGATTTGAGTGCTAAATCTAGAAGAACTAGTTCTAAAGGAAAATCTGAAGAGCAGACTCAGAGGAGCCAGGAATAGTTTAACCCTGGCTAACCACCACTGTGCTATGCACAAAACCACGCAAATGCATTTTTTATGTCAGAAAGATTAAAGAGATAGAAATTAGCCCAAAATGGCCAATAAAACTACAGTTTCTGGGCAGAAACCACTCCTCCAAAGACAGGTAGGCTGTTCAGAGCTCCCCACTCTCACTGGTGAACAAAGAAACTTCCATTTTGCCCAAGTAAGGTCTGGCCAACACAGAAGCTTAAACATAGTCCAGGTATCAGCAAGTATCTGAAACTGGATTTTCCAACTTAGTAAGTTGAGAAAATAGCAATATTTTTTATGTTTTGTTTTTTTTTTCTCTCAGTAAAACAGTGGAAACAAATGAAAAAACACCTTTAAAGAACAGTACTTAATGTATTAATAAATATGACTCACCAGAAAAAGTACTGGCAAAAACTGAATGATCTACTGGAAAAATATTAATGACTTGTTTTCTGTATTACTGCTGTGAACCTTTGTATATGGTTATATTTGTTCCTTTGTTGTATTAAAATTGTATTTTTCTTTTTGTGTTTCAAGTTTATAAAACCAATAAAAATCATTTGGGAAAACAAATGAGGAGACTGACTGAACAGCCCAACCAGTGTACCCTTTGTGTCGGTATATACTAGAACAACATTTCTTTTACTGTAAACAAAGCAAAATATGAGAAAAAGCAGGTATGTTCTGCAAGACTTAGGAAACAGAAACATACTTGATTTTCTTTGTATTTTTGTGCTGTCCTTCATAATTCTTTTTTTTAAACAGTAAAAAAAAAAAAAGCGACACAGATTCTCTTTTCTCCGTTGCTTCTCCTGCACTGATGTACTGTGCAAATGTGGGAATTCTATAACATGTGCAGTACATTAATATACAGAAGACAACATGGAAGAAGGCTAAATTG
>NC_056725.1:245117319-245152319 GCF_019279795.1 Protopterus annectens | reverse complement strand
ATTTAACTCTGTCCCACCTAAACCCTCCTAGAACTAGTGATATTAGGAGAAAAGGCGGTGGAATACATGTAATGAATAATGACAACATGTAAGTGTCATAAACAGCATGTACCTCAGACAATGTGTATGACTACATATGGTCTGGGTCTGTCAATGTGTCAGGATAATAGCACCAAACTACTAAATGTGTCCCTGATGTTGTTATGCAGTGTCCCTGATTCAGTGTTCATTCTTCCTCATTCGTATGAGAGGTCTGATAGTGACAGAAAATGCATATTCCGCTGACTACCTTAGAAAGATGATAGAATAGTATAGGGTTACCATCTGTCTACCTTTGCAAGGGACAGTCCCCTTTGGGCAGTTGTGTCCTGTAAAATAATTGAAAATACGGCAAAGGTTCTGAGATTTTAGGATAAGGATTTCCTATGTTGTCTTTAGTTGTTGCATAAAACAATTATTTTGTATCTGAAACACCTAAATGTTATAAGAAAGAGAATAAGCAGCTATAATGCTACAAGAATAAGCTTTTATTTAGGCAAAACAGTGAAGTTCTTTCCTTTGTACTGGCTGTGGGTATGTTTTGCCCTGCAAAATTGGGCGTTTCTACATAAAAGTCCCACCTTGTGCAATTGAAAAGGTGGCAACCCTATAATAGCTATGTGGTAGCATGACTCAGACAATGGATGTGGGTCACAAAACCCAATAACTTGTCTGTATTGAAGAGTCTTGCTTCCCATGTATCAGCCAGATGGAAGCAGATTGTAAGAGGAGCACACAAATAATATGAAAAAATCACTGGACAGGCCGCCGATTCTGTACAGTTGAACGGCATGCTGTCGCCTAATGGGCAGCCATTCCCAATACTGTAGGTATGTAATCTGATGTAATACACATCACAAGGTAATATCGTGGTCCTCTCTCCAAATCAGGGGTGTGAGTGTCAGATGCAAGCATCAATGTCGGTGCATTTGCAAGTGCGGGAGAGAGCGGGTGCAAGCCTGTTTGGCTACCGGTATGCGAGTATTGCACTGGTAAAGCAATGTAGAGGCTAACCAAGTGTAAGAAGCTGTAACCAGATGTTAGCATTGTTTAACTCCGTGCAAACCCTTGCACACTCGCTCACAACTGCTTTAATGTGCCTTACTAACTCCGAATCCAATGGCCTTGTTCTGCCTGTGACCAAATAAATGTCATCTGCAAGGCTCGAAACCAGGACCCTGCACACACAGCTAATGTGATTTATCAATACGTCATGGCAGATATATAGACAATGGACAGTACCACAAACATATCATACAGCGCAGTCATTCAACAGTATAGGAATGTATCCCATCATGTAGATGTATATGTGAGTGGTTATGTCCAGCATATAGGTACATACATATATAGAGATATATCAGGAACATACCATGTGGCAACAAACAAATGGAATTGAAACACCAGCAATGCCTGTATTATGTAGTGGTGTTGTTCTATGTAATCTCAAGACTCCCTCAGACAGACATGTGTCATTCATACATGCAAACAGTTGTACATTGGCCGTATACATCACTCTGTGCATGTAATGTACATTAACACAACAGTACCTGCCCAGTCATTATGTGTGAACAGTACTTATGCCAGGTGCTGTGTGCAACATCCTCATCATGATAAAGGTAAATGGGGTAACCATAGGGGGACCGGTAGTGTTGTGTGTACAATGGGGTCATCCTCATCACGTGTACCTGGACCATTTAGGAGTGATGTGTATACCAGGATCGTGCACCTGAGGGACAGGGATGAGGATAACAGGAGTATGTTGTGATGCATATTACAAGGGTACATGTGTCCAGTGGGCACGTGTATGAAATGGACAGCGATGTATAGGGCAAATGTTGTCCTAGGAGTGTATTGGCCTTATGTTTCCGTAGGGTGAGGGTCGGATGTGGGAGAAGGAGTGTAGGTATGGCTGTGGAGGATAGGTAGGGTAGGATCACAGACTAGACAGCATACAGGGTTAGTATATGACACATGTGGGGGAATACACCTCAAACAGGGATGGGTGTTTGGTATTCGCAAGCCCATGGGAATAGTGGGACAGAGGTCCCCAACCATGGTCAGCTGCCCCTGCACCTAAACAGCTGCAAAGGAGGCAGTGCTGGGCGCTGTCCAGGAGTGGCAGCATCACCCTGTAAATGTGACACTCCGCCCTTGAGCTTGCGTATCTGGCTTTAGAACCCCTTAGTGAGCCCCCAACGCAACATGTCTGAGACTGCACAACAGCAGACGTGTACCTGTCTGGTCCTGCTCCCGGGGGGGGGGCATGCCCCATCCTCAGTGGTGGTACCACCAGAAGGTGGTGCAGAACCAACAGAGGTTGATGTCCAAGGCTGGGCCCTAGATGTGCTGGTGACCGGTGCCATGGTCAGCTGAAGTGGGACAGGAGGATCTGCCGGGGCCTCCCATCCCATTCAGCCTGTGCTGTTGCAGTTTAAACCCACATATGACTTTGTGATAGACAACAGCATACAGGATTACCTACAACACTATGCATAGATATCACCATCAACCCAACACAACAGATGGTATACATTTGCAGAGGGAGCACAACACCATGCATATATACTGCATGCCATCTGTACAATGTGTAGTAGACGTGTGACCACAGCTATGAACAGTTGCCCATTATTGGCTTGTCACTGGGAACCCCAGACAGTGTCTGTCATACCACTGTTTCTTGTGACATATGTCCAGTCAGGGATGCGATAGCAGTAATTACATATCCCTATCATCATGTACTTTCTGCAATCCATACGCTATGCTCCTGCTGTGCACAGATGTGTGTTCAGTGTGTAACACAGGAAACAAATGGTTCCACACACTGACCAGTTCAGAGATGGCCCTACAGATGGGGGTCCCTCATGGACATAGTACTGTCATGTCTGTATTAAAACATGCAGAATAGCCATTACCACACACAACATGTTAAACAGGCAGTAGTCTCAATGCAGCATAGCTACACTTACATGCTGTAATCATGTGTGGCACATCACTCTCCTGTCTTTAGGCTATTTCCCACTGTGTGTGATGTTTGAGGTACATTTAGACATCATCTGTGATGCCATTTCAGAACACCACATCCAGGTACCACTCACAGCGACTGTCATGGCCAAATACCAACATGTTTTTCCTAGGTAGTATACTGTGTTTATCATGCAAATGGCTATGGGAACATCATCACAGCTTTTCCACATGCAATCAGCTAGAGAAGGACTGCAATAAGTGCAGAGGCCATCACCTGATCATGTCCATCACTTACAGTACACTTGCTGCTGCTGAGCAGGTGTACACCTCCACATCCACCATAGAGTGTGTGGGTGGGACAGGCAAAGTACACCAGAGAAGGGCTTAGAGACCTAACTCTAAGCATCGTCTGCCACATGCCTAACAGTACAGGGGTCAAACCCCTGACTGACTAGTCATTACTATTACATGTGCATGACATTACTACATGTGCCACAAAGCTGACATGTTGCTGTGCTGAAAGAACATATGTGTGTAGGTGAGAGACATCTGCAACAGAGATAGTAGACATATGTTAGGAGTGGCACACATGCCTGACCACGTGAATGGATGCCATTGTCACCACAACCACACTCTCTAATGGACTCGCAATGACACTCTTTGCCAGGGCCACAAATACACAACCTAATTACATTGTTTGCCACACTGCAGTAATGCATAGGACTACATGCACTACAGGGGATATCTGGAGGTTCTATGGGCTAGGGCATATGAAAGTGTTTGACATCTGTTGGTATGCCAATGAGGGTTATACTGGGAGTGACTGTGGTTGGGAGCATCATAACCCACACGCAGACACAAGGTGCCAGTACTGACATGCATGTATGCATTGCTGCATGGGTGTGTAGTGGTTGGCTGTGCAAGATGGCTGTACAAGGCTGAGTGAGGGGTACTCCTTGGCATCGCGTCAACCGATAATGGTGTGCAGTGCAGGGGTGTAGTGTCAGCAATGTCCCACACAGATGGCTACTGCATGATCTGCCCTGACATCCTTGTTACCAATGTGTATGGCCATAGCTTTGCAATGCATGCCATGTCTGTGTTTGATAGTCTTTCACATGGACATTGCCTGGGATGTGCATGTCCCACAATACTGTACAGTGACATGTACAGGTATACCTGGTTTGGCAGGCACATGTTGTGTACTCAGACTGTAATCTTCTGATATGCCAATACTGTCCTGGTGTAGCAAAACCTGCTTATAGTGAGCAGGTCGACCCTGCACCTGCATTGATAGTATGATACAGGTATCCCCTGGTGTCAGTGGCCTTTGTCCATACAGGGCACATGTGTACAGCATTGTATGGCCTCTGTGGATCACATTTGATGGCACCATATATGCTGCAGGCATCCAGTGGGGAACATAGTGAAGGCACAATGTCTGCAAAATGTGTCTATTGCACTGCTGTACAGGGTGCCATGTTCTCTGCAGGCCACTGCATTCACACCATGCCTACTATCTGTCATCAATGCGCATGGTACTAGCAACATAGCTGGATATCCTAGGCACCTGTGTTTGTGCATGGCACATGGGTGCAGGACATATACCGGGTACTAGTAGGGTTGCATACATTGTTCACCAGGCCTTTTGCCAGATGTAGGGCTATGGCTTGCCAACACAGTCCTACAGTTGACTGACAGCCGTACTCCTCATGAGGTGGCCAATGTGTCATAAGACGGACACCATATAGGAAAACTACAAAATCCACTCCCCAACATGTCCAATGGTAAGACACTCACAGCCACCTCTACACAAGCTCTGACAGACAAACACACTATTGCCATGTCCTATATATGAACCCCTACCTACTGTATCACACTGCAGCAATATGCTTTTAGGGCACGTGCTACGGTGAATACTGGGCTACAGAACACCTACAGGTGTAGACCTAGGTGGGTGACAACAGCAGGACTGACAAAGGTGGTCATGTGATTTGTACAGAGAGTGCATACTCTACAAAGCACTGTACTTGTCTCACGCAGGCAGATATACACACACACACACACACACACACACACACACACACACACACACACACACACACACACACACACACACACACACACATGCATTTAGCATGTCTGGGATTAGAACACCGACCTAACTACTTTAGCAGACTACAGCATTACGCAGTTACAGAATGCACTTCCCAGATTACTGGGTTACAGTACTCTTAGGGGTGTATTTGTAAGTGGGTGACATCATCAGCCTTGCCAAAGGTGGGTATAGGAATTGTATGGAACTACTTTCTTACATTACAGCATTACGCAATTACAGAACATGCTACCAAGATTTCTGGGTAGATGTCTGTTTGCCTATACTGGTGTTCCTACCTATCAACTCATAGCTGGATGTGTCCACATTAATGCAGTCGACCTTGATGCTGTGTATATGTCACATATAAAGACTTACACTGCCTTAACAGACATGACCTGTGACCCTGCAGACTTGCTCATGGAAGGTTTTACATGTATGTGTTCTGCCATATACATCTACACAGCACTGTACAGCAATTCAGCATCCTGCCATGTATCACCTGTGTTGCACATGTGATACACATGGGACACTGGCTAGCCAGATGGTATTTGCAGGGATGGATATCAACTATAGCATGTACAGTCAAAGTCAATTAATAGGCTATAGGCCTGGACCATGTATGAATCTAGGATGAAAGGTTACCTAGCTGCAGCCGACAGATGGGTCTCTGGGGCCAGGTGGAGCAGTGCCACATAACTTATCCACTGGGTTAATGATACATTTACCATGCGGTCATCACACCATGTCTGAGAGGGGGGCGATGTGCAGCTTTGCTGGACAGGAACGCATAGTATGGCAGGACTATGTAAAGTGTATGGGACAAAGATCTGTCCAGCATGTGGTGATCCTAGTACTAGGAAGGTGGAACTAGGAAGGTGGATGTCCATGAAGTATGTGCTTGAGATCAGGATGTGTGTGTGTAGCATGGCCAACGTCACTGGGTTGGACATGGATTTATTCAGGGTATGCATCATGCTACATAGAGGAGATGGAGAATGGGAAGGCTGGTGTAGGCCATCTGAACATGGCCTATACCCATTAAAGGAAATATGTGATCTGATATGGGTCACTTGAGTGTTGTGTATGGCTGGACAATGATCTCTATATTCATGGATGGCACCCTGTCATGATTAGTGTTGCCATATATGACTACCTGGCAGATGTGGTGACGTAACTATCACAGGAAAGACAACTGCCCAGCTGCATCCCTTACACACAGCGTCCATTATGTTGACCACTGCCTAGGTGGTAGTTCATGGGTACAGGGTTATTAACATAGGGGTGACAATGCAATATGTAGCTGTCAGATTGTGGCCATATGTCACACACACCTCACCCACAGAGCCCCTTCTGTATGTTGTCCACAACACTCTGAGTCGGCTATTACTCCTAGGTCATAGTCATTCACATACGTCAATAGGCAGATGCCTTCTGTTAGTCTGTGTGGTATGGACTACAATGAGGGGGTAGTACAATTAATTAACCCTGTCTTACTGTAGCTAGCACTGGTGTGATGTGAATGTATTATTCAGACACTTTTTGTAGTGTTGGTTCTGCCAGCAATCCCATTGTAAAACACTCCTGTGACATAGGAATGTTCATCTAGTATACTGAGTGTAGGTGGAAGACAGTATGGGTGATGATGTCCTATGACCTGGCAAGGTTATAATATGCAGTGTGAAATCAACCTTACTGTCATCTACATATGTACTGTTGACATCAAATAATTTGATCAAGGTTCATGGCCTTTCAGACCAGACTCAGCAGGGTAGTAGTGCAGTACTTCCCATTATCAGTGGTGTCTCCCCCTTTGTGGGTTGTGATGCCTGTTGGTGTGCATCATTCAGTGTGTACACAGCCTGACATGAAGCTATGTTTTACATGATGTGTATGTGAAGAGCAACTTGTTTTGCCATATGTGTATGATACAACCTGGGATGTGGACAGGTCCTATGCAGCCTGAGTGCAGCTTGTACCTGCATAGTTGTGGGTACAGGGGCTCTGTGGTGTACATGGATATATGTTTGTGTACCTGTTGGGGGGCAGTGTGTTAATGTTATCCAGGACCCTATCTGGATTGCTTATTCATGCTCAGCATTTGTTCAGAACTTGTAAGAACTATGTAAGCTACTAATTACTATAGCACTCAATCTTCCTCATTACCTAGAGGTAAACAGGTTTTGTACATACTTTTCCAACTTGCTTAGAGTAAAATAGCTCTTGTACTCACTTTCTTCACTTATCTAGGGGAAATTAGTTTTATATTCAGACATGTCCAAGGGTCAGCTGCCAGTGTTCTCTCCTGTCTATCTGATGAATCTGGACATCATGTACACAGACAATCATCTCCGCCTACCACCCAATACTACAACCTGTGAGAGATGCACTTATCTAGCCAAACTGAAGGTAAAGCTCTCTCCAATCAAGACTGACCCTGACATTCATGTGGAGAAGGTAAACATTCGCACCACTCCACACTCATCACATAGTCTCACTGAATCTACCCCCACCATTAACTGGAAAAGCTACTTGTGTACCAACTCATTAGCTCAATGCTTTCTGGAATTCATAAACACCAATGCCCTGGATCAACTTATCCACACACCCACCAGGGGCAACAATATCCTAGACCTAGGCATTACCAACATGAGTGACTGGTGTTCCACACATGAAGTCAACTCCTTGTTGGTCCGATCCGATAATAAGCTGAACACCCTTGATATCCACATCACACTCCACCCCCCATTAAGGGAACCACAGTATAATATGTCTACAAAGCCAACTTCATGCTTCTTAAGACAGACGTGGTGAACGTCATGACACCCACGCAGATGGACAATACTGTTACAACTGCTGAATCCTACAAAAATGCACTCTATAAGCACTTACAAGAGGGCATGGATCGTGCTATCCCAAACAGAACCAAGGCACTATACTCCTAATTAAGGAAGCCAATCTGGTGGTCCCCTGCCATAAACAAACTGTACAACAGAAGGAAGACACTGTTGCAAAAGAGAGTACAATCCCATGCGTGGAGGAGCTCCCTGGTCAGCCTCAGTAAGAAGGTGAGATCCCTTATAAGATCCTCCAAAGCCAGCTACTGAAACAAAACTGCCACTAATTCCAATGACAACCACAAAGCATTCTATAGCTATGTCACATATCTCGATGCCAACACCCAAATCTGCTCAGAGTTACAGCACAAAGGCACGAACATTACAAAACCAACTGATATTGCCAACCTCCTGGCAGATAGGTTCAATGCTACATTTTCCCCCCTCTCACCCCCTAAAAGGCCCATATATATATACAGAAAGAGTGCAGAGTCCCTGTAATCACAACTACTCAGGTAAAAGCTGCACACTCTAAAGCCAATATCACAGCATCCATGGGACCAGACAACATCCCAGGCTGCATTTTACACGAACTTCAGAACATACTGGCTCCCCACCTATGCACCATGTTCAATAATAGCCTCACATTGGGCTTTGTGCCCCCTGAATGGCACACAGCAACAGTTATCCCACTCCACAAAGGTGGCACCACAATGGACCATGGGACCTATTGCCCTATAGGCCGCACTAGCCTGGTCTGCAAGGCTATGGAGCACACCATCATGGATCTCAGTCACAGAGACATTGGGTACCTCCAAACCTTTGACCCCTCCCAGTTTGGCTTTGTTAAGGACAGCCCATGCCTCCTAAACCTGGTGGACTTCATAGAGGCAGTTACCAAGGCATTAGATGAGGGTAAGGAGGTCCACACAGCCTACCTTGATCTCTCAAAGGCTTTCAACACCTTTCCCCATTCTGGTATTATTGACATACCCATCCACCTGAACATTAACCCCTACGTCATGTGATGGTTTGCAAATTAGCTCACGGACAGAACCCACACAGTGGGAGTTGCATACCCTAGGTTGGACTGTACACCAGTTACAAGTGGCGTCCCCCAGAGCTCAGCCCTAGGACACCTCATGTTCAGTATATAATTCTCTGACATACAGGCAAGCACAGGAGGGCTTTGGCTGAAAATGTTTTCAGATGACTGCAAACTAGGGGCCATAATTGTTTCCCCAGCTGATACAGACACCCTCGGGAAGGGTCGTACTGAGACGGATACCTGGTGTTAATATCATGGCCTCAAGTTGAATGCCAAAAAGTGCATAGTCATCCCCTTTGGATATAACTAATTACCTGCAGACTACCACATAGGTGCTAGTCCCCTACATACAGAAACGGTAATAAGGGATCTGGAAACCCCAGGAGATAGCAATCTCTCCTTTGATACCCATAATGACAATGTGGTTAGAATATCCTTCTATGTGGACCCCTAATCTCTAATGGGTTCGCATCCAGAACAAAGGAGGCCATTGTGCCGCTCTACTCATGACTTATTAGACCCATTAAAGGATATATCACCCCATTTGGGATGTACCTTACAAGACAACTGCAACAGCTTGGAAGACCACAACAGTACCACACCAAGAGAATTACTGACTTCAAACAGATGACCTATGCATCCCAACCTAAGAAACCCCAGCTGTACTCGGTTGCATACCACATACTCACAGGTGATCTCTGCTTGACATACAAGGCCCATGTCCAACCCAGTATTGCTGTATATACTCCACTTAAACAGAAGCCCTTGAGAGCCATATGCTCTAGGGATATACACCTAATCACAACGATGACTAGGACGTGCTGGATGGATAGATTCCTGACCCGGAGACACCACATGCTTTGGAACATGATTCCAATGTACATCAGGCAGGGCCCCTCACTGGCACTCTTCAAGGGAAACCTTGACTGGTGGATAGGAGACAGACATGTACCCCGGGGATCATTGCATTGGCACTGCTGGACAGAGGCACAGGGAACTAATGGCTCTGCCATTCAGAGGCAGAAGGGAACTAACCTAAGGGGGCGGCAAAAGCCAACACACTCTAGCTAGGCTTATAAATACCCTTGGGCAGACAGCCTACTACCTACCTTTGTACTTATTTCAGATCTTATGTGCATGGATAGTTAACTAGCTCTTCCATTTTACTTTGCTATCATGCTGATAAACTGTCAGGTGACTACAAGTCATATGTATCCTGTAACTGTGTATTGTAAATGCCAATAGACATAAGTAATGTTTGCCTAACATAACAGTAATGCTATGTAACTTGTAATACATATCTGCTTGCAATACTGCACATTACACAGTTATTGGCACAATATCTCACAATGCAAATCATAATTGATCAGTGGGCCAACCTTCAACATGTTATTCTCAGTAATACACCCATACATATGCCTACTGTTACAATATATCAACATATATTATCCCCTGTTATAGCACATACTTGTTGGACCAGCCCTGCTACTGTCAGTGGCTGGTGAGGAATATTTGGGTTCAAAGCCCTTATATAGCATCCCTTGTGGTGTATGCGGTGTTTGCCTTGTGACCGACAGCAGTACACACATAAATACTACAAGCATTACTATGCTCAACAGTACATCACTACAAGATAACTGTTTCCACTATATGGATTGCTTGCACTTTAAATATTACAGAACAGGTACTACATGCACAGACATACTGAGTGTTCTACATACCTTATTAGTAACCTGAGGTGTCGTTGACTGTTAATTCAATCCTTTCCAGTTTGTGTTTTAATCTTCTTTGTAACGTTCTGCTGGTATATACAGATGGTTTGAATGCATGATAAGCTATCCTTTTCTAGTTAAATATCGGTAACATGTGCTATCCTGAGCACCAACTGGTGTTCCAAAGTAGTTAATTAGATGCACATCAGCTGTGCAGCTACTTCAATAGCCAATACCATGGCAACAGTGGTATATAATTGAGAACTCCACTTGGACATTGTCCGTTTGCCTTACTTTCAAGGAAGACAGCCTGGATGTGTTGTTTGTGATGTATTTCAACAGCTTTATGGAGACAAACAGAGATATATTAGCTTCATGACTCCTGTGGATTGTGTGTAATGGCTAGAAGATGTTGTTCTACATGTGAGTACAGCTGTTATATTTCAGAACATTGCTACTTATGCAGGGTTTGCTTGTAACTGATACTTCTGCAGATGTTTCAGTCTGACAAGGATGTTTGGAAAGCTCAAGGATGTATGGCTATGCATGAACTGTTAGGTGGTTTACAGTGTGCTCACCAGACATCCTTGGTTTGGTGTACATGTGTATCATACTGTGCTGTTAATCAGTAATTGGTAACACTTCCCGGTGTACACACAACCCTCTGAAACAGGATTAGTGCAAACAAACCCTGTACCATCAGCAGCTGTTCCATTTTATAACAGCAACTATTTCGCATAGGGCCATGTTAGTGTGTCTCTGACAACGTATGTTAATGCTTCTGCAGATGTTGTACAATGAGTGAATGCTTTGTGATATTATTACAGTTTGTATTGCAATTTGTTTGGGTGTGGGGGTGATGTTGGTGGGTGTACACAGCAGATGCGTAGGAACAGCTTTTATACATAATCGATATGTGAGTGAGGGTTCCTTCCCTATTTGAACACCTATCCTTTAGTGGACTAATACTATGGTAATTGCAGGCTGATTCATTAAGGCACTGTTAATTGGTTCCTGTATAGCATGCAGGTGATGTTAGTCCTTGAATCCTTTCGGCAATACATCGGAATGTAATGAAGTGTTGCTACATGAAAGCTGTGTATTTCTGTCATAGGTATTTGCAGTCATTGGAGTTGTGTTGGTGACTGACCCTCTTTGGCTTGGGTTGCCACCTTTTCAAATGGCCATAGTGGGACATCTTCAGGACACACATCAGATTTTACAGGCCGACACAAACCCACAGTCAGTGCAAGGTAGAACTTTCCTTTTTTGCCTAAATATAAGCTTATTCTTGTAGCAGTTTAGTTGCTTATCCTGTTTCTTGTAACATGTAGGTATTTTAGATACACAATGAACTATTGTATGCAACTATTACATTATATATGGGACATAATTATGTCCTACAATCTCAGGACATTTGCCACATTTAATATTTTTGGCCAGGACACAACCACCCAAAGAGGGACTGTCCCTCACAAAGAGGGACTAGTGGTAACCCTATCATTGGCTCATGTCCATAGCACATATTTGTAATAGTGTATAGGCATATACTCTCCATATCCTTTGTTCATAAAGTTTGGTCATGGCGGAATGTGTGATTGCTGTGGTCCATGTTATACTCATATATGAACACTTCAACCGCTGTATAAGGGATACCTATGGAATCCCGAAACTACACAATTCCAACGCCCACAGTACCGGACCCAGACTCCCATACCCCACATTACCGATAGCAAGAGTAACTCGCGAAAGTAACACAAACATAGAACGCACACACTGACACACTGCTACCCACCACATCCAAACAAACCATCCTACACTACGTATGAGCAGGTGGGCAAGCCCTCCTGCACCCCCCATGTGGGTGGCTGCACCCCCACCCCCCACTTTGATATTCTACCTCCTAGATCACACAAACAGATGCACAAAGCAAATTCACACCCACACATTACAGTCCCCCAGGAACACACACCACACTCAGAACACACACTTACACACACTACAGCTCTCAGAAACACACTTACACACAGTAACCTACCTGAACCACAACACCAAAATCACTGACTAAATGTCCCTTAACATCAGGATTTTAAACCTCACGCTTCTGGTGTTTCGGTACTGTGGTCATTCGAAATTTAAGCCTCGTGATTACACGCGTTGCTATGTTAAGCAGTCGGTATGTGGTAGGTATCCCATTTATATATACCTCCATGGTTATGTAGATGTTGTTAACCTATCGATATATCTACATATATATGTATATCCCCGTATATCGACATATATCTCTCTCTCCCTCTTTCTCTCTCTCTCTCTCTATATATATATATATATATATATATATATATGCTGATTTATATGTATATACATATATATATATATATATATATATATATATATATATATATATATATATATATATAGCATACACCTTTCATTGGGTACATGCCGGTTTGTCCTATTTCCACACATTCCTACCTTTTGTGTTTTAACCTGTCAGTATACACAACTGCCACTGGTACATCTCAGATAGCTTAGCGGTAGGTTATTGTAAAGATTGTGTACATGGTTGCGTGTTCTAATCCTGGCAGTGGTAATTTTACCTCTCAGAGAAGGCACTGGTAGTGCAAGGGTGATTAACACACATTTCAGTGGTTGTGTGTTCCAAATGTTTATTATTATGTGGAATACTACCTATATATGCAATCTGTGGTTAAGGTATACTATGTAACATGTAAATCATCTGAGAAGATTCCAGTCAAGGGTACTCCCCATTATTTGGAACTACATCCCTGATTGCATTATACGAAACCTCTCACTAACACTCCAGGGAATACTTGCAGAGTGGGTGGGAAATAGTAGATACACCCCATGGATCCTGCAATTGGCTCTGCTCCACAGAGGGACAGTGAGTTAATCAATGGATTGGCGACAGCAGACACTTTTTGGCTATGCATATGAGAGGCCTGTGGCAGTTAGGCATGTACCTTCCTATGTATTTATGAACCTATACATACAGTATGGACACATGCCGATAGCTTAATTTACTGTTCAGGTATTGACTTACCTTGTGCCAATGGCAGTTGTGTGTACAATAGTTGAGGGCTACCTATGTAGGATGCACACAGTACACCACCTATACATGACAATTTACAGGTGGTCATGTGTGTGTGTGCCATCCATGTTTGCTGTGTGTGCAGATGGAGAAGGGACTCAGTCCATAAATGCCAACACTGTCAGTGTGTGTGCTGTATGTTCCCTCTTTGCAAGGCATGGGCATACTGGGCACGCTTCCATCTGCCTACTGAGGCTGGCAGAGGGTGTTCGTGGTCTGAGTCGCTCTGTGCCTGTGGGGCCCTTGGCAATGGTGGTGGGCTGTAAGGACCTTCACCATTCTGTCCCTGCTGCAGCTGTTTCTGCAGGATCATATTATGTAGCATGGCACATACTATGAAGATGTGGGCGTACGTGCCTGGAGAGTACTGCAAGGCTCCACCAGATATGTCTAAGCAATGGAACCATGATTTCAGCATCCCAAACATGCACTCTGTGATGATTCTGGTTTCTGCGTGTGCCTCATTATGGCGTTCTTGCATGGCTGTGTGTGCATTTCTGATGGGAGTCATCATCCACGGTTCCAGTGCATAGCCAGCATCCCCCACCAGGGGGCCATATGGGATGTTCCCCTGGCAAATAACTGATACAGCTGTGAGGCATGCCAGATGTGGGAGTCATGATAGCTTCCAGGGCTGCCAGCACACATATCCATGATAATGCCCTGGGCATTGCACATGACCTGGCAGTTGATGGAGGGGTAACCCTTGTGGTTTATGTAGCACCTACCCTGCTCACCAGGTGGTATCTAGATGTGTATGTGTGTGCAGTCTATTGCACCCAGTACCTCCACGTAGTCTGCTACATGGTGGAAGAGGTGCATATTGCTGGCCAACTCCTCCTGCGTTCGGGGGAAGTATATGTGCTCATTGGCATGTGGTAACATGGCATCCAGGAACTGGTGGAGTACCCTGGATGCTGATGCCTGTGAGATCCCCATGATATCCCCAGTTGGCCTTTGAAAGGTACCTGTGGCTAGTATTCTCAAGCTTACACATACCTTTGTGTCCACTGGGATGAGTTCCCCTCTGTTATTTCTGGCTCTGAAGCGTGGCCAGCACAGCTCAACAAGTTGCTGTATGGTGTCCCTGTCCACCCTGTAATGCTCTACTATCTCCAGATCATGTAGCACCTGGTAGGTTACCCTGGGCGTGAACACTCTTCTCCTCCTCCGGTGCCTGAGATGGTTGTCAGCATCATCCTCCACACCACCGTCAGTCTCCAACACATGCTGGTGAATCAAAGCTATGGCAGCCCCTAACATGTACATATTAAATGTTCCCCATCTGTATACAACAATGGTACAGAGTGTCTGGGAATACACAAGTGTGTATGTGGGGCTTTCACACCTTATACTATTGTGCAATGGATGATGCTGGTGTAATTGGGTGTGTATGTGCAATTGCAGCTGCAGGGTATCTTAATTATGGGTTTTACAGCAGGTACTGCTATTGTGGGGCCTTTGTTGTTGATTTACGCTAGGTTGCCTTGATTCATCTATTGCCCTTTACCTCACTTTTCAACCCAATTCCCCTCCCATTGTCAGGCATGCATCCAGCTGCCTGCATTTTTGTTTTGTACTTTCACAACCCAGGATTGTGTTGCAAAATGTGTTATGTAGCTGATCTACAGCAAGTTTGCTTTGTTCTGCTGTGACAGTTCTCTTTTCTTTGCAGTATGGCACCTCCCCTTTCCTGTTCTGCAGGTAGCTGCTAGCAGCCTTGTTAGCTGTTGTCAATGGCCCACTGTGAGTTCCTATGTGTTAATTACTCATTTGTACTCCAATTACCATGCTGCAGCATTTCCTTATTGTCTTCCCGTATCCTTCCTGTTTCAGCTATGGTGCGCACCACGCACAGCCATTTACTGGGTTACGAGCACGTTTTCATCCACATTCACATGCACTTTCAGTTACCGTGTGTGCTCTCAGCTAAGCAAAGCTATGGCTACTTCCACACCCCTATCCTGTGGCTTTGCTTAGCAACAGGCAACCTGGATTAGCAATGCTCCAATGTGCTTACAGCTACGGTGGCGCACCCCTCTCTTGATGTTATGTTTACCTCCAGGCCACACCTCGATGTTGTACCGCTACACTGTGTGGTGCATCCTTATGCCAGCGGGGAGTTTGCGATTCAGTATTACTTGACTCATTTGCATGGCATTGACTACTAATTCCTAGTTACCGTGCAGAACACTGTCACAGACCCTTTGCAACCCTTGTGCCATGGTTGTGGTGTAGCATGCGTGCCATTGACTATTATGGGAAATTCATGAATTGTGTTACATTGCAGTTTTATGACATCTAAATATATTTTCATTGTGATCCCGTTTGTGCACCGATGCACTGCGGTTTTACTTTGCGTTAGTGTGGCCATGACATTAAATGTTATTTTTTATGCGTTGTGCATGCTTTTTATGCCACTGGCTATATATTTAGCCATTGGCATATATTAACATTATAATACATAAGTTTGGTCCACTTTCATGGCTCCAATTTTATATTTGAAAAATTGTAAACCGTTTTTTTGGTTTACATTTCTTCATGCTTACGCTACGCCTGCACCACTTCATGAATCGCTATATACCTTCATTTGCATACTACACTGCTGCACATGGGGTAATTAGCATACATGCACCGGGAGCTGTGCAGCTGTGGCGTACGCTAGTAGTGCACATGGAAACAGCTCATATCTGAATCGCTTGGCGGACATATTTGGCATTAGATTGCCGACGCTACTCAGGCGTCTGGCGCAAGCTTCATGAATCCTGGGGATTATTTAAGAAAGGTAAGAAATTTTTTCTTAAATAATGTCATTGTATAATAGAAATAACCAACTCCTGGTTGTTGACATCACAGAATTAACCCACAGTTGACTTTGTTTGATCACTCAAGCTTCATCTTCATAATCAAACCATGCCAACTATTGGTAAATCTTGTGATACTCACACCTAGTAATGGGTATTGCTAAAGTAAGATGCCCAAATTTGTGTCTTCTCAATCTTGGACATAAAAAAGGAA
This sequence comes from Protopterus annectens, assembly GCF_019279795.1. Classification (NCBI taxonomy): domain Eukaryota; kingdom Metazoa; phylum Chordata; order Ceratodontiformes; family Protopteridae; genus Protopterus; species Protopterus annectens. The sequence goes on along the minus strand of NC_056725.1, from coordinate 245,135,494 downwards.
AAAAAAAAAATAGAATCGATTCAAAGATACTTTGCAAAGAAAATAGATAGTAAGTCTTGTTACTCACACATTAAAATACTTCAGAAACTGTTATTTCATATTACTTAATAATAAAATATTAAGGAAATATTCAATTTTGATGTTTAACATCATTCATAATTGTGAATTACAGTCACTATATGATATGCTTTATGTACAATAAATACACTACAAATATAATGTGCATTCAGTTTGACAACTGGAAATTCAATAACTAAAGTAGACATTTTTCATTAGTTTGGTGAATTTTTGGACTAGATTACAATTGCATCTGAGAGAATTGATTAATTTGATAAGCTTTAAGACACAGTCTGACACCTGCTCCTGTAACCAAAAGAATAGACAACATAATGTAAGATATAATCCTCTTAATGTTTCTTTTAGAAACTTAAGCTTATCAGCCAGCTAACATTAAAAACTGAACATTGTACACTATTTCAAATATAGTATTATGAATATGTTGATGCATGTGGGTGAAGGGGTACAGATCCTCTGCAAAACACTTTTATTTTATTCTTGCAAAGATCTCCACCTCCTATAAATTCATATGTTCTGACTATACCCCACACTCCTGAATACTAAATTTGCAAAAGCTACTATAGACTATAGGGAACACATAGCTTTGGTATACCTCATGATATTACCATTATTTTTGAGGTGCCATGGTGTTTCAGATATACAATGCGGCGTATATAGAATCAAGTGTCAGGAGCTGTCATCTGCTTATGAAATGCCTGGTGGTAAAATCAAAGAAGATGCAGGGGAAAGTTAAACAAGTGAGTTCAGTACAGGGAATATATGAACCGTCAGAGGAAGCTGTCTGTGGTGTGCTTGATTAAAATAATTACCTGTATTTAATAATTAGCTTTATGTAAAAAGCAGCATTCCAGTATCAGAACCACAATGTTAACAATTGCATAGAATATAAAATTATAGCTGCATGTACATAGAAAATGTTGATACAAACTTTAGTCCCTCCACACCAAATGACACTATTATCCCAACAGACTGAGAATATTTACAGTGATAAGCATCAAACTGGAGTGCAGGGCTTCAGTGCCTTTTGCACATTTTGATTAGCAACTGCACAGAGATAAAAGTTGGAGGCATCTCAATCTACAGCAATAACAAGTAAGCCTCTAGACTGGTTAAATAGAATGATATACTGGAGTTCCTCCATATGCAGATTACCATAGACAAAGTCCCGTTCCATATACTAGCAATTTATAGGTCGTTTTCTATGTTCCATGAAACCCATAGCCCATACTTAGACCAAATGGAATCACTCACCATTCTACCAAATAGCATGCTCATGTAAGACTATAATTATCCCTCTGTTAACTGGGAATCCTATATGACCTCACATTTGCAGAAGCAGAGATTCAGAGACTTTGTAAACAAAACCCCTTGGACCAGTTAGTGCATATGCATACTAGAGGTAAAAACATATTGAACATGGTACTCATAAATATGAGAGAATACTGTAACTCCCACCCATCCCCAATGTTATACGCTCTCTAGTAAGATCCATGTGCTGGTATATCATTAGGACTCAGTAACAATGAAGTATGTGTGCCAAGGCTCTATGTACTTGTATGTCATAAGGGATAAGTAAAGATGAAGTATGTGTGCCAAGGCTATATGTGGTTCTATATCATTAAGGCTAAATAATGATGAAGTAGATATGCCAAGGCTCCATCTGGTTGTATATCATTAGGACTAAGTAACAATGATGTATGTGTGCCAAGGCTCTATGTGCTTGTATGTCATAAGGGATAAGAAAAGATGAAGTAAGTGTGCCAAGGCTCTGTGTGATTTTATATCATTAGAATAAGTAATGATGAAGTATGTGTGCTAAGCTCTATGTGGTTGTATATCATTAGGGCTAAATAATGATGAAGTATGTGTGTCAAGGCTCTATGCAGTTGTATATCATTAAGGCAAAGTAATGATGAAGTATGTGTGCCAAAGCTCTATGTGATTGTATATCATGAGGGCTTAGTAATGATGAAATATGTGTGCCAAGGCACTATGTGGTTGTATATCATTAGGCCTAAGTAATGATGAAGTATGTGTGCCAAGGCTCTATGCAATTGTATATCACTAGGGCTACATCATGATGAAGTATGCGTGCAAGGCTCTATGTGGTTGTATATCATTACGGCTAAGTAATGATGAAGTATGTGTGCCTAGGCTGTGTGATTGTATATCATTACGGCTAAGTAATGGTGAAGTATGTGGACAAAAGCCCAACAAGGTTGTATATAATTAGTCTAAGTAAGGATGAAGTATGTGTGCCATAATTGTGTGGTTGTATATCATTAGAGCTATGTAATGATGAAGTATGTGTGCCAAGGCTCTATGTGGTTGTATATCATTAAGGCTAAGTAATGATAAAGTATGTGGGCAAAGGCCCAACATGGTCGTATATCGTTAGGCTAAGTAAGGATGAAGTATGTGTGCCAAGGCTCTATGCTGTTGTATATCACTATGGCTAAGTCATGATGAACTATGTATGCCAGAGCTGTATGTGGTTGTATATCTTTAGATCTAAGTAATGCCAATTATGTGAGCCAAGGCTCTATGTGGTTGTATATCATTAGGGCTAAGTAATGATGAAGTATGTGTGCCAAGCCTGTGTGGTTGTATATCATTAGAGCTAAGTGATGATGAAGTATGTGCCAAGGCTCTATGTGGTGGTATATCATTTGCGCTAACTAACAATGAAGTATGTATGCCAAGGCCCTATGTGGCTGTATATCATTAGGGCTAAGTAATGATAAAGTATGTGGGGAAAGGCCCAACATGACAATTATGTGAGCCAAGGCTCTATGTGGTTGTATATCATTAGGGCTAAGAAATAGTGAAGTATGTATGCCAAGGCCCTATGTGGCTGTATATCATTAGGGCTAAGTAATGATAAGTATGTGTGCCAAGGCTCTATGTGGTTGTATATAATTAGGACTAAGTAATGATGAATTATAGGGCTAAGTAATGATGAAGTATGTTTGCCAAGGCTCTATGTGGTTGTATATCATTAGGACTAAGTAATGATGAAGTATGTGTGCCAAGCCTGTGTGGTTGTATATCAGTAGGGCTAAGTAATGATGAAGTATGTTTGCCAAGGCTCTATGTGGTTGTATATCATTAGGACTAAGTAATGATGAAGTATGTGTGAAATGACTGTGTGGTTGTATATCATTAGGGCTAAGTAAAGATGAAGTATATATGCCTAGGCTCTATCTGGTTGTATATCATTAGGGCTAAGTAATGATGAAGTATGTGTGCCAAGGCTATTTGGCTGTATAGCATTAGGGTTAAGTAATGAAGTATATGTGCCAAGGCTTCATGTGGTTGTATATCATTACAGATAAGTAATGATGAAGTGTGTGTGTCAAGTCTCTATGTGGTTGTATATCGTTAAGGGCTAAGTAATGATGAAGTATGTCCACCAAGGCTGTTGGATTGTGTATCATTAGGGCTAAGTAGTGATAAAGTATGTGTGTCAAGACTATATGTGGTTGCATATCATTAGCTATAAGCAATGATGAAGTATGTGTGCCAAGGATCTATGTGGTTGTATATATTTAGGGCTAAGGAATGATGAAGAATGCGTGCCAATGCTGTGTGATTGTATATCATTATGGCTAAGTAATGATGAAGTATGTTTGCCAAGTCTGTGCAGTTGTATATCACTAGGACTAAGTCACGATGATGTATGTGTGCCAATACTCTATGTAGTTTTATATCATTAGGGCTTAGTAATGATGAAGTATGTGTGCCAAGTCTGTATGGTTGTATATCATTAGGGCTATGTAATGATGAAGCATGTGTGTCAAGGTCCTATGTAGTTTTTATCATTAGGGCTAAGTAGTGATGAAGTATGTATGCCAAGGCTGTGGGGTTGTATATTATTTGGACTCAGTAATGGTGATGTATTTTTTCCAGTGCTCTATGTGGTTGTATATCATTAGAGCTAAGTAACTGTGAAGTATGTGTGCCACAGCTGTGTGGTTGTATATCATTAGGGCTAAATAGTGATGAAGTATGTGTGCCAAGACTGTGTGGTTGTATATCATTAGGGCTAAGTAATGATGAAGTATGTGTGTCAAGACTATATGTGGTTGTATATCATTAGAGCTAAGTAATGATGTAGTATGTGTGCCAAGGCTCTATGTAGTTGTATATCATTAGGCCTAAATAACAATGAATTATGTGTGCCAAGGCTGTGTGGTTGTATATCATTAGGGCTAAGTAATGGTGAAGTATGTGTGCCAAGGCTCTATGTGGTTGTATATCATTAGGGCTAAGTAATAATGAATTACATGTGTCAAGGCTCTATGTGGTTGCATATCATTAGGGCTCAGTAATGATGAAGTATGTGTGCCAAGGCTCCATGTGATTGCATATCATAAGGGCTACGTAATGATGAAGTATGTGTGCCAAAGCTCTTTGTGGTTGTACATCCTTTGTAAGTGTAAGTGCTGCAGTCAAACATAACTGTACAGAATGAAGTGGTCAGTTAACCACACTCTTTAACATAGTTCTCTTGAATACGTTAAGTAATTTCCATGCAATGAAGTAATACAATCCAGTAACAATGTTTATCCAGGTTCTAAATATCTTTCTAAAAGTGCAATGCAGAGAAACTTATTTGCATGGATGGCGGCAAAGTATTAGCACATGTGTTATTCTACTTTGAGGTGTTGAATTTGCAAGGTAAAGTAGCAGTGTTCAGAGTTATTCAGCAGCGCTCCATGTCAGCCTTGGGGTAAATAAGGTGCAGAGGGAAAATGTTGAGATTGTGATTAAATGTAGAAGCAATCTTTTTTACGTTAACATGTTGCAGGTATACACTTTGCATGTTGTAGTCTACCTTTGACATGTTAGGGTCAAAGCTTAATTTCAGAATGATTTATTGCACCTGCCTTCTCTGTTTGCATGACATTAGGCAGCAAGCAAACAGGGTTTACTGCTGAAGGAGAAAAGTGAAAACTTTAATGTGATTAGCCTTCTGTAGCACAAGCAGGCTTAGCTGCAATGTGTGGCTGTCAGCATCCTGGACAGTACTGGGTGGAGACAGTCCTACTGATATTAGCAATGGTATCTGCTCATGCAGCTAACGTTCTCTGTGGAGCAAGCTCAACGAGCTAAATGAAAAAGCAGAGATGAAGTAGGGTGTGAGCCCAGTATGCAGATAATTTTACAAAGGATATCAGAATGTGATTATCATAAGTCACTGTGATATGAGTGTAAGACTACATAAGAATGACTATCCTAAATTTGCTGATAGCTTAAATTGTGTCCCTAATGCCTACAGAAATAAATTTCGATACCTACTGTCTATCAGCCATGCTTCAAGGGATATAAGTAAGTTGGGTGTACAATTTGTTAAACATGACAAGGATGGTATGTGTTCTGAAATAATTATTATGACTCAGCACATATCCTAACTATGTATGCAGGGCAGGATGCCTTGTGAAGTGTGGGCATTATGCTTCCTACAGTAAGGACAGGAACCAGATGATATAACATGAATATTTCATCCATCAGCCTACTAAATATGTTACATTATAATGTGATGAGGCAGAAGAGATGATGAGGGGCACTTAGATGGAGAGACACGTAACAGTTTGTGTTATGGCACATTTATGAACACCTGTACAGTTTGCTTGTATTACTTCTTCCCTCATTCAGAATCTGTACTATTAAGACACTGATATAGGGATAGAAAAGGTGCAGGAGTGACAATAACCAATACATCCACATACGTCTGATTAAATAAGGCGTAAGAAACTGGGAATATAATGTTAACATGAGGATAGTATTTTGATGATAACGGATGCAACACACAATTACCCAAGTTATTTTTCTCCATATTAATATTTATGAAAGTGTTGTTTTTTAATATACAATTTTAGTGATTTTTCATAGGTTCATAGGTTTATAGGTTGGTACTAGGCTATCAGCCCTAGGGCCTATACAAGCCTAGCCATAACAATTTCCTGGCTATTTCTTCCCACACTGTTTACTTCACTGGACCCCTGTCTATCAGGGCAACTGACGTGATCCCCGGGGTGAATTTCCTTTCTTCCATCCAATTGTCAAGGTTCCTTTTGAAGAGGGCCAAAGAGGCACTCTGCTTGAAATGCATGGGCAGTCTATTCCAGAGTCTGGGGAGTCTCTTGGTCAGGAACCTATCCCTCCAGCATGTTTTGTTTATTGTGATGACAAGGTTTAGATCCCTGGAGCATGTGGCTCTGAGGGATTGGGATTTCTTTAAGTGTAGCATGTCCAACAGCTCTGGGTCTGACATGGCCTTGTATGTGAAACAGAGATCACCTCTGAGTTGACGATATGCGACAGAATATAGCTGGAGTTTTTTAAGGCGGTCAGCGTAGGGCATCTGCTTTAGGCCTGTGATTTTTTTTAGTGAGGTATTTCTGCAGCCTTTCCATTTGTTGCAGATGTCTTGAGAGGTACATACCAAATGGGGCATTGTATTCTATAATGGGTCTAATGAGGGATGAGTACAGTGGGACAATGACCTCCATTTTTTCTGGATGAAAAGCCCTTAGTGATGAGGTGTGCCACATAGAAGGATTTCCTGACTGTTGTGGCAATGTGGTTATCGAAGGTGAGACCACTGTCCACCTGTGTCCCTAAGTCTCTTATCACACTTTCAGTGTTTAGTGTACTGCCACCTATGTGGTAATTCATGGGTACATGTTTTTTCACAAAGGGGATAACTATACATTTCTTGACATTGAGCTTGAGCCCATGGCTCTGGCACCAAGCATCTGTTTCTGTAAGGCCCTTTTGCAGAGTATCCACATCATTTGAGGATTCAATAATGGCTCCCAGTTTGCATGCATCAGCAAACTTTGTTAGCCAGAGTCCCTTAGTGTTGGCCTGTACTTTAGAGAAGTAGATGCCAAGCAAGAGCGGTCCCAGGACTGAACCCTGAGGTACTCCACTTGTCACTTGTCTGGAGCTAGATTTGGAGTCGGCTACTTTTACAGTCTGGGTTCTGTCAGTAAGCCAGTTGGCAACCCATTGGGTGACATAGGGATTAATGCCCAGCTTAGTAAGTTTATCTATGATTCCAAAGTGGGGCATGGTGTCAAAGGCCTTGGCGAGGTCTAGATAGGCTGTGTGGACCACCTTACCCTTGTCCATGGCTCTGGAGACTGATTAGAAGAAGTCAACCAGGTTCAGAAGACAAGATCGGCCCTTCACGAACCCAAACTGGGTGGGGTCCAGTGTTTGAAGGTTGCCAATGTCTTTGTTTATATGTTCCATAATAATACTTCCCATGGCCTTGCAGATAAGGCTCGTCAAACTGATGGGATGGTAGATTCCGGGATCCAAGGTGGATCCCCCCTTATGGAGTGGGATAACTGTAGATCTGCACGACTCAGTGGGCATGAAACCTGAGGTGAGGCTATGATTAAACATGACACTTAGATGAGGTGCCAGTTCATATTGTAGTTCATGTAGTACACAGCCCAGGATGTCATCTGGTCCCATGGATGCTGTATTCTTAGCTTTGGAGAGTGCGTTTTTTACCTGTGTGGCCATTATTACTGGAATTTGGCAATATTCCAGTATTGAGATGGGCCGTTTAGGGGGTGAGAGGGGGCTGAAGTTGGCACTGAATCGATCTGCCAGGATATTGGAAATATCCTTGGGATCAGTATATTTAATGCCATTCTGTTTTAGCTCAGTGCAGCTCTTAGCATTGCCATTTAGATTCTTGACATAGTTATAGAATGCCTTGTGGTTGTCTTTGGAATCTTTGGCAATTTTATTTTCATAACTAGCTTTGGAGGATTTTATGAGGCATCTCAGTTTCTTACTGAGGCTAGTAAGGGAGTTTTTTGCATCCTGGGATTTTCCTCTTTTCTGCAAAAGTTTCTTCCTTTTGTTGTAAAGTTTGTTTATGGCAGGGGACCACCAGATTGGCTTCCTTTTTTTTGGAGGAGAGCATCTTGGTTCTATTTGGGATGGCACGATTCATGCATGAGTGGATGTGCTCGTACAGTGCCTTAGTGTAGGATTCAGCAGATGAACTTTCATTTCCCGTCTGCATGGGTGTCATGAAGTTTGTCACTTCTGACTTGAGTAGCATGAAGTTGGCTTTGGAGAAGTTTTTTATGGAGATTTCCTTACTGGGGGGTGGGGGTGGGATGTGGATGTTAAGGGTGATTAGCTTATGGTCAGACCTGACTAACGAGGGGGTGACCATAGGTGTGGAGCATCAATTTCCCATGTTGGTAATGACCAGGTCTAGGATATTGGAGCCCCTGGTGGGACTATGGATTAGTTGATCCAGAGCGTTGGAATTTATGAATTCCAAGAACCGTTGGGCAAAGGTGTTGATACATGATTAGTTTTCCCAGTTAATGGCAGGGTAGTTAAAATCACCCAGTATTAGGGTGTTTGGTTCTATCTTAATATTTCCCAGTATGTTTAGAAAGGTGTAGTGAGACTCTTGGGGCATGGTGGGGAATCTGTAGCAAGCTACAATTTGGATTGCAGTATTACCTAGTTTTAGTTGCACCTGGTGAATTTCAGATGCATTGTGTTGGGCAACTAGCCTGGTGGTGTGAATATCCTTGGTGAATATAGACACTCCTCCACCTTTAGTGTTTCAGTACTGGTTTGGTGGCCGAAAGGTGTGGTAAGAGTTGTAGCCTGGTATTGCAGGGGTGCTCTCTGGAGCCTTGAACCAGGTCTCAGTTACTGCACAAATATCAATGTTCTCCATTTTTAGGAGTGCCTCGAGACAGTGCATTTTGAGGTTTAGACTTCTAGCATTGAGTAGCATTACCTTCAGATTTTGCATCCTTGTACCTGTTATGGTGGTGGTTTTGTCCTTTGTGATATACATTTGGATTTATTTAAGAAGGGAGTTTCTTTTGTTCCTGATAATAAAACGGACTTTGCCACTGTTCTCATTGGTTTGAAACTTTACACTAGACAATTGAATTTGTTTATTTTTTTAAAAATCAAACTAGTGAAGTTAATAGAGTCAGTTGTTTGCAAAGATAGTCTCTTTACCCCTCCAAGTTATCCAGCCATTACCATATTTGAAAAGATTTATAAACAGGAATTTAGAAAAATTGTTCAGGAGAAAAAATGCAAGTATAATAATTTAATATATGAAGAAACCAGGGTTTTGAAAGGACTGGCTGGTAACAAGAATTACAGAGTCATGAAGCCAGACAATGGAGGGGGGAATTGTTATAATGACAGATAGATTGTGTCTCTAAAATGTAGGACATTTTGAATGACCCCTCAACCTATTGTAGAGTTTGAAAGAATAAGGTAAACAAAGCCTATGCCAGAATAGACAGCTTTTTATTATATGCTTTATTCCAAAATTGTATTGATACAAGTGAGTTAAAATTTTTAACAGTGGAGACCCCAACTATCCCTGTCATATTTGGGCTACCTAGGATTCTTAAGAATCTAAATACTCCTCCATTTAGACCTATCGTAGCTGCTAGGGGGTCTAAGATGGAACCCATAGCTGCATACATTGATAGTGCCAGTATGGCTGTGGGTGAAGCTACACATATTCTAAGAGATTCATGGCACTGTCTAGAACTACTAAGCCAAGTTAGTGCTAAAAATAGTGAATATTCTTTCCTGACTGTAGATGTGATTAACCTATTCTCGGTGATATCACATAAGGAGGGGTTGGATCTCTTCCAAGAAATTTTGATGGGCTGTAGTAGGATTGGTAACAACAAGACACATTTGCTTGTAGAATTTATGGAGGTGACTTTGGCTAATAATTTTATGATGTTTGAAGGAGAATTTTTTCACCAAGTGGCTGAGATAGTCATGGGGGCCAAATATGCCCCAGTGTTTGAAAATTTGGTACTCCTAGAATGGGAGAAATGCTATGTTTCTTCCTCTGCCTTTATGGCCAATATTTTGTTGTATGTCAGATTCTTGGATGACATTCCTATTTTGTGGAGAGGAGAGGAATGTAAAGCATTGATATTTCTTGACTACCTCAAAGGCACAACCACCATTCTTAAATTCACACACAAGTGGCACAATAGAGAAATTGACTTTTTAGGTATTGTTTAAATGAAAGATGATATCAATGGGATGTTGATAAAGACCCTCTACAGAAAGGAAACATATTCCAGTATGTTGCTATCATTATGGCAGTTGCCATTCAATACATCAAAGAAAAAGCATCATTAAGGGACAGATGGTTAGATTATCACGCCTCATTAGTGATGATGAATTATTTCGGAAGGAAATATACATTTTGATAGGGATCTTTAGGAATGGGATATCCGATTAAGTTACTCCTTAATGTTAAGAAGGAAATAATAAAGAAAAGAAGAATTACATTTTATCCCATTCTGAAAGCATCTAACACTATTCATATAGACACTAAGTCCACAATGAATAATTACACATTAGTCTTACAGTACAATCAGAAAACGCTGTGTTTAGTGGCTACTATTACTAGATTATGAGATTTGAATTTTGACAATGTATGTGCATATATGACTACCTGGCAGATGTGGTGACGTAACTATCGCAGGAAAGACAACTGCCCAGCTGCATGTTGACCACTGCCTAGGTGGTAGTTCATGGGTACAGGGTTATTAACATAGGGGTGACAATGCAATATGTAGCTGTCAGATTGTGGCCATATATCACACACACCTCACCCACAGAGCCCCTTCTGTATGTTGTCCACAACACTCTGAGTCGGCTATTACTCCTAGGTCATAGTCATTCACATACATCAATAGGCAGATGCCTTCTGTTAGTCTGTGTGGTATGGACTACAATGAGGGGGTAGTGCAATTAATTAACCCTGTCTCACTGTAGCTGGCACTGGTGTGATGTGCATGTATTATTCAGACACTTTTTATAGTGTTGGTTCTGCCAGCAATCCCATTGTAAAACACTCCTGTGACATAGGAATGTACATCTAGTATACTGAGTGTAGGTGGAACACAGTATGGGTGATGATGTCCTATGACCTGGCAAGGTTATGATATGCAGTGTGAAATCAACCTTACTGTCATCTACATCTGTACTGTTGAAATCAAATAATTTGATCAAGGTTCATGGCCTTTCAGACCAGACTCAGCAGGGTAGTAGTGCAGTACTTCCCATTATCAGTGGTGTCTCCCCCTTTGTGGGTTGTGATGCCTGTTGGTGTGCATCATTCAGTGTGTACACAGCCTGACATGAAGCTATGTTTTACATGATGTGTATGTGAAGAGCAACTTGTTTTGCCATATGTGTATGATACAACCTGGGATGTGGACAGGTCCTATGCAGCCTGACTGCAGCTTGTGCCTGCATAGTTGTGGGTACAGGGCTCTGTGGTGTACATGGATATATGATTGTGTACCTGTTGGGGGGGCAGTGTGTTTATGTTATCCAGGACCCTATCTGGATTGCTTATTCATGCTCAGCATTTGTTCAGAACTTGTAAGAACTACGTAAGCTACTAATTACTATAGCACTCAATCTTCCTCATTACCTAGAGGTAAACAGGTTTTGTACATACTTTTCCAACTTGCTTAGAGTAAAATAGCTCTTGTACTCACTTTCTTCACTTATCTAGGGGAAATTAGTTTTATATTCAGACATGTCCAAGGGTCAGCTGCCAGTGTTCTCTCCTGTCTATCTGATGAATCTGGACATCATGTACACAGATAATCATCTCCACCTACCACCCAATACTACAACCTGTGAGAGATGCACTTATCTAGCCAAACTGAAGGTAAAGCTCTCTCCAACCAAGACTGACCCTGACATTCATTTGGAGAAGGTAAACATTCGCACCACTCCACACTCATCACATAGTCTCACTGAATCTACCCCCACCATTAACTGGAAAAGCTACTTGTGTACCAACTCATTAGCTCAATGCTTTCTGGAATTCATAAACACCAATGCCCTGGATCAACTTATCCACACACCCACCAGGGGCAACAATATCCTAGACCTAGGCATTACCAACATGAGTGACTGGTGTTCCACACATGAAGTCAACTCCTTGTTGGTCCGATCCAATAATAAGCTGAACACCCTTGATATCCACATCTCACCCCCACCCCCCATTAAGGGAACCACAGTATAATATGTCTACAAAGCCAACTTCATGCTTCTTAAGACAGACGTGGTGAACGTCATGACACCCACGCAGGTGGACAATACTGTTACAACTGCTGAATCCTACAAAAATGCACTCTATAAGCACTTACAAGAGGGCATGGATCATGCTATCCCAAACAGAACCAAGGCACTATACTCCTAATTAAGGAAGCCAATCTGATGGTCCCCTGCCATAAACAAACTGTACAACAGAAGGAAGACACTGTTGCAAAAGAGAGTACAATCCCATGCGTGGAGGAGCTCCCTGGTCAGCCTCAGTTAGAAGGTGAGATCCCTTATAAGATCCTCCAAAACCAGCTACTGAAACAAAACTGCCACTAATTCCAATGACAACCACAAAGCATTCTATAGCTATGTCACATATCTCGATGCCAACACCCAAATCTGCTCAGAGTTACAGCACAAAGGCACGAACATTACAAAACCAACTGATATTGCCAACCTCCTGGCAGATAGGTTCAATGCTACATTTTCCCCCCTCTCACCCCCTAAAGGGCCCATATCTATACAGAAAGAGTGCAGAGTCCCTGTAATCACAACTACTCAGGTAAAAGCTGCACACTCTAAAGCCAATATCACAGCATCCATGGGACCGGACAACATCCCAGGCTGCATTTTACACGAACTTCAGAACATACTGGCTCCCCACCTATGCACCATGTTCAATAATAGCCTCACATTGGGCTTTGTGCCCCCTGAATGGCACACAGCAACAGTTATCCCACTCCACAAAGGTGACACCACAACGGACCATGGGACCTATTGCCCTATAGGCTGCACTAGCCTGGTCTGCAAGGCTATGGAGCACACCATCATGGATCTCAGTCACAGAGACATTGGGTACCTCCAAACCTTTGACCCCTCCCAGTTTGGCTTTGTTAAGGACAGACCATGCCTCCTAAACCTGGTGGACTTCATAGAGGCAGTTACCAAGGCATTAGATGAGGGTAAGGAGGTCCACACAGCCTATCTTGATCTCTCAAAGGCTTTCAACACCATTCCCCATTCTGGTATTATCGACATACACATCCACTTGAACATTAACCCCTACATCATGTGATGGTTTGCAAATTAGCTCACGGACAGAACCCACAGAGTGGGAGCTGCATACCCAAGGTCGGACTGTACACCAGTTACAAGTGGCATTCCCCAGAGCTCAGTCCTAGGACACCTCATGTTCAGTATATAATTCTCTGACATACAGGCAAGCACAGGAGGGCTTTGGCTGAAAAGGTTTTCAGATGACTGCAAACTAGGGGCCATAATTGTTTCCCCAGCTGATACAGACACCCTCGGGAAGGGTTGTACTGAGACGGATACCTGGTGTTAATATCATGGCCTCAAGTTGAATGCCAAAAAGTGCATAGTCATCCCCTTTGGATATAACTAATTACCTGCGGACTACCACATAGGTGCTAGTCCCCTACATACAGAAACGGTAATAAGGGATCTGGGAACCCCAGGAGATAGCAATCTCTCCTTTGATACCCATAATGACAAGGTAGTTAGAATTACATTTTATCCCATTCTGAAAGCATCTAACACTATTGTATAGACACTAAGTCCACAATGAATAATCAGCATTAGTCCTTACGAGTACAATCAGAAAACGCTGTGTTTAGTGGCTACTATTACTAGATTGTAAGGATTTGAATTTTTGACAATGAAGTGAAATGTTCAAGTTAGCAGGAAACCACAGGTAGTATACAGCAGGAGTAGGAATATAAAGAACATCTTGGAGGCAGAATCAAAGTCCAACAAATTACACAAATCTTTAATGTACAAATGTGGATCTTGTAAGATTTGTAAAAATATAAACGATGGCCTCTGTGTTTCAGTCATAGGTGATGATCTATGATTGGTTGCCCGGGCCATTGCAATTGCAACACTAGTATGGTGGTATACTTAGCAACTTGTATATCATGCCCGGATAGAAAAACTACACAGAAATTACGTGACCGTGTCACTGAACACCTTAGAGATATTAAGACTAAAAATACACACAATGCTTTGTATATGCATACTTTAGAATGTCCCATCTACAAAATATTTATATTTTTCATTATTGACAGAGTTCACACTAATGAAAGAGGTGAGAATGCCAAGTTAGAACTAGAAGCTAGAGAGACTATATAGCAATTGAGATTAAATGCTAGCTATAAATCTGGGCTGAATGATTTCATATCAATAGCCGCTATTCTTAAACAAAGGGATACAGTGGTGTAATTATCACATTTACAGTATAATATATATATTATTTTGTTTTTCATTTTTAATTTTCATATATTTTTTATTTCAAAGTCTGTATACAAAAATAACAATAATACAACAATACATTTAAATGATGTTTAAACATAGTTTTATTTCTAACAGTAACATATATTTTTTTACATTGGTAGGGTTATTTTTTAAATTATTTTCTAATTTTTTTATGAGTTGATTGCAATACTATTGTTTTTAAGGATATGTGAGCTGATTGGTAGTTGATTAATCAGCATGCTTTATAAGTGATTCAGTGGATTTGTATTTTTATGACTCCAATGAAGCCATGTAGATGTTACGACAAAAGTGCTTAGTCATTTTTTATTTTTAATAAAGTTGGGCTGCGGGATATCCATTGTATGTGGCTTTATTTTCTTTTTCTTTTGGTACTCAGTTTTCACCTTTTGGCATTAATTTATTATATTTTATTTATTTTATTGACATTTGTTAACCGGGTTAGTCCAACTAGGCTAATAAGCAATTTTCAGTGGAGACCTGAGGAGAAAAGCTCCAGGATGCAAAAAAATAATACAATAAATATGAATCTCAAACAAGAATATTAATTAAAAATTACTGTTCAATTAAAAAGATTTGTACTTCAGTATAGTAGAGGGTAGAATATGCAAAAGGGAGTAAAGTAAGCTTGAAATTTAACACTGAATTCAAAGTGCCTAATCTATTAAACAAACTATCCATAGTCAGGTAGAAATCATTTGGAACATTTTAACATATAATGAAGATAGTAGTGGTTATTAACCTAGGTTGGGTCATGGCAGGGGCAAGACTTAGTGTTGAGAAGATGCTGTTTAACTTCATTTTTTAAGTATAGAGAATTATGGGAAATGGGCGGTTGTATAGGGAGTTTGTTTCCAGGCTTGGACAACAGAGCATTTATGGAGGATTTCCCAACATTTCTTTGGATGGTAAGGATCTAAAAGTTGCTAGTTAGAGCTGCGTGGGGGTACTGAAAGGGAGTAGTGAAGGATATCCAAGGTGGATGAGAGAGCAGGGCAAGAAGATAGTCTGTATACTAAATAGTGTATATTTGGAATTGTAGTAGAGTTTTGGGGGGAGTTCAAGCCATTGAAGGGCATTTAGGGCTAGGCAGTGGTGAGACCTGTAAGGAGAGTCTGTAACAAATCGAGTTGTCTGTTGTAGTTTGAGCATAGTAGTAGATTTGATGTTAAAACAGGAATGCAGGCAAGAGGGCTTGAGGCATGCACACAGTAGTAGTTTCCAAAGTTTATCCTTCAGACTTTGTTTCAAACAAATGATAAAAGCAATAAAAAATGGTAACCATAAAGCGCTTTTCATCTCACCTCTTAGTGAGACTTCATCAGACATTTGCAACAAGAATGTTTAAAACAGTAAATACAAATTCAAACCACATCAACTTCCTCCAAACAAAAGACAAAACCCATTTTAAGGTAGGCAGGAAAAGAGAACAATTAAACCCATTCTTATTTCTTTAAAAATCCAGCTTCTTGTAAAACAAGTATGTATGCAGTAAATATATTTGTATATGTGTAAATATAAATGCAAAGCTCAATGGTTCCGAAAACTGCCAGAAAGACCTTTTAAAGAGTATATTCAAATATTTAAAACCATGTTAACATTAAAATAATAGTTAAGATAACAGTAAAAAGTGAAGTCAAGAATGAGTGTAAAATTGAAAACAGTATAAAATAAAATACTTTACCATGTGTGAAAAGTATTAAAATCTTAAATAACTTTCAGTAGTAGTTAATAATGACAGTTCTAAAAGTAGGATAAGAAAAAATATATAATAAAACATATATTGGCCCCACATGTTGTCTGAATTTAAAACCATTAAGCTAAGCTATAAAGACTGGAGAAGAAACAATTCTGTAAAGGATGTCTGAGTAGATATGATAAAAGGTGAATTAAATTTTACATTCATAAA
Organism: Protopterus annectens; assembly: GCF_019279795.1. Taxonomy (NCBI): domain Eukaryota; kingdom Metazoa; phylum Chordata; order Ceratodontiformes; family Protopteridae; genus Protopterus; species Protopterus annectens. The sequence continues at coordinate 245,119,101 of NC_056725.1, read as the reverse complement.
ACAACTTTAGAAATGCAGACACATTCATGTATAGATAACAACTAAGTGAATGTGAAAAACCATGTGTATGTATAAACGTATATACATAATAAACAAATAAGTACATTTTGACTATTTAGATAAAATATTTAACATATACCCTGTTTAAGCAAGAAATGTGAAACCTTTCTTGCAGGCTAGGAAGTGAATAATGTATATTCACCATGGTAAACTCTTTAGTTTGAGGGATTACCAGAGATATGGAATAAACTTCATTTAGTCCTGGTGGTGTAGCAGGCCCTGGAATGAAGTTGCTAATAATAATCTCCAGTTTTTTCTAGGAATAATAATGAACTAGGGCCAACCCCTTCCATCACTGGTAACTCCTGGTCAAATCACTCTAGAATTTAAAAGAGTGTAATGGAAAAGCACTCACATGTCTGTACCAGAGCATTTTTCCTGATTTGATGTTCTAATGCTGTAAAGGTGTTCAGTAAACCTTTTCTTTTAGTTTCCTGTCCGGGACTTCCCAATATAAAAAGCCAGGCAGGTTTTGACATTCTGGGCCAAATAGACCTATACTTTTAGCATTACAGTCACATTCTTCCCTTTGATTCCCCTTATAGGGCACTCTTCTGATCGAGAAGTTGACCCCAATCTCCATGAAGGGGCATTGGGGGCACATGCTACATGTTATCACCCTTTTCCTCTTGCTTCCTAAACTGTCTTCCTTCCTAGTCTGTAATAAGCTTTTTAGATTCCTACCGCATCTAAAAACTACTCTAGGGGGTCCTTCAATTTAGCATATAAATTGTGGTCAAGGACAATTAAATCCCAGTTCTTATTAATGAAGTCTTTGATATCATAACTATTGCTACTAAAAGTAGTAATAAAAGTGGACTCTGCTAAAGGAGCATCATCATGAACCATCTGAACTTGGGTGATTTTCATTTGTTCTTCATTAATTTTAACCCCAGTATAGATTAGTACATGCCCCTATGCCTCTTGTTTTGTACTTCTCTTGCCAGTTCCCTAACCATCAGTAGAGGGTATCACCTCTTGATAAACATGTCCTGAAATTGATTACATTCTAGTAAAAACTCCTCTTGTGTGGAAACTATCCAAGCTGCTCGTACCAGTTGGCCTTTTACCACTGAATGCTTTTGAAATAGTGGATGACAACTGTCAAAATGTAAAAAAGCATTCGAGTAGGTATCTTTCCTGAAAATACAAGCTGTATAGAAACCATTAACTAGATCTTTTTTAAAGTCAACATCCAGGTAAGCTATTGTTTCCATGTGGAAAGTACGTGTGAGCTGTAAAATAACAGTGGTATTATTGAGGTATGTCACTAGATTGTTAGCTTCTACTTCATCACCCTTACACAACATAAAGATATCATCCAGGTGTCCTGTATAAAAGTGTATTTGGCTTCTAATTTCAGGTACATTTAAAATAAACTCCCTTTCCCAAGAAGCCATCACTAGGTTGGTGAAGCTGGCTCCACAGGAGCCATTGCTGTGATGGACTGGATAAAGGAAAACCTGTTGTTGAAGGTAATATAATTGATAGACAACACTATGTCCACCAGTTCAGTGAGCAGAGAAATTAAACTTCTAGGGGCCTCCAGTTCTAGCAGTAACAGGCTGAGACGTTCTACACCCTCAACATGTGGGATGGATATGTACAAATCTTTAAGGTCTATAGTTAGGAAATTGAAGCCCTAATTAAACTGTAAATCCTGTATTCTCCTTAGGGACATGATCCCTTACCCAGATCTATTTTTGTAATCTTTAAGGTCAA